>NC_135232.1:671631977-671826977 GCF_051348905.1 Ranitomeya variabilis
TGGTTTTAGCATGTCAGGTACTAGAAAACGGGAAAAAAATCCAAGTACGGTGAAATTGCAAAAAAAGTGCAATCTCACACTTTATGTTTGGCTTTTTTGCTAGGTTCACTAAATGCTAAAACTGACCTGCCATTATGATTCTCCAGGTCAGTACAAGTTCATAGACACCTAACATGACTAGGTTCTTTTTTTATTTAAGTGGTGAAAAAAAAAATCCAAACTTTGCTAAAAAAAAAAAAAAAAAAAAAAAAATTGCGCCATTTTCCGATACCGTAGGGTTTCTATTTTTCATGATCTGGGGTCGGTTGAGGGCTTATTTTTTGCGTGCCAAGCTGGCGTTTTTAATGATACCATTTAGGTGCAGATACATTCTTTTGATCGCCCGTTATTGCATTTTAATGCAATGTCGCGGCGACCAAAAAAACGTAATCCTGGCGTTTCTAATTTTCTTCTCGCTACGTTGTTTAGTGATCAGGTTAATGCTTTTTTTTTAATTGATAGATCGGGTGATTCTGAACGCAGCGATACCAAATATGTGTAGATTTGATTTTTTTATTATCGATTTATTTTGAATGGGGCGAAAGGGGGGTGATTTAAACTTTATTTTCTTACATTTTTTTTTACTTTTTCTTTTTTTTTTTACTTTTGCCATGCTTCAATAGCCTTCATAGGAGGCTAGAAGCAGGCACAACCCGATCGCCTCTGCTACATAGCAGCGATCTGATGTTCGCTGCTATGCAGCAGAATTGCAGGTGTGCTGTGAGCGCCGACCACAGGGTGGCGCTCACAGCTACCGGCGATCAGTAACCATAGAGGTCTCAAGGACCTCTATGGTTACAATGGAGAAGCATCGCCGACCTCCGATCATGTGACGGGGGTCGGCGATGCGATCATTTCCGGCCGCTCGGCCGGAAGCGGTAGTTAAATGCCGCTGTCTGCGTTTGACAGCGGCATTTAACTAGTTAATAGGCGCAGGCAGATAGCGATTCTGCCCGCACCTATTACGGGCACATGTCAGCTGTTCAAAACAGCTGATATGTCCCGGCTTTGATGCGGGCTCACCGCCGGAGCCCTGCTTCAAAGCGCAGTATCTGACCTCGGACGTACTATCCCGTCCGAGGTCAGAAAGGGGTGAAGGGTATGTGCACACGAAAAAAAAACCGCTGTGCTAATAGTGCGGAAAAGCTGCGGATTAAAAGAAGTAGCATGTCACTTGTTTTTTGTGGATCTGCAGCGTTTTTGTACCCATTCCATTATAGAAATCCGCAGGGGTAAAAAAACGCAGTAAATCCACACAAAATCCGAAGCAAATCCGCACAAAAAAAATGCGTCAAATCCGCACCTGCGTTTTCTGCCAAGAGATGCAGAATCCGCACCAAAAATTCCTAAGCCTAATCCGCAACGTGTGCACATAGCCTTACACAACTATGTACAAGCCCAACAGAAAGCACGTAACACTAACAAAAGCACAGAACTAGAGAGGGTTCTGTGTCCCCTCAATGAAAGCTTCAAGAAAGATATTTTACAGTGAGTACCAAAAATCCCTCTTTCCTTATCTCTCATGGGATGTCCTAAAGCAGTCCCGAGGATAGGGAACAGAATAAGCAGGAAATGATAAGTCGGGTGGCGGGTGACTGCCACCTGCAGTACCTTTCTTTTCAGGCCAGCATCAAACGAGGCATGGGTATGAACCCTGTAGAACCTCGCAAAAGTGTGCAAAGATGACCAGGTCGCGGCCTTGCAAATTTGAGATGCAGAGGCCTGGTGGTGAAATGGCCCAGGACCCCCGGCCGGGTGGAGTCAGACCTTACACTTGGAGGGGGATGTCTGTCCATGACTTGACACACCTTCAGTATCGCTGACTGAATCCAGAGGAGCACCCGGCACGGTATATTTGGAAGCTGGGAGCCCCTTACGACAATCCTTAAGAATGATAAACAAGGCGTCAGAGTGACGAAAGTAAGCAGTTCTTGAGAGATAGAAACGAAGGGCTCTGACCAGATCCAGTTAGTGGAGATACATCCCCAGGGCCTGAACTGGAGAAGGACAGAGAGAGAAGGTAGAACAATCTCTTCATTAATGTGGAAGGAAGACACCACTTTTGGCAGGAAGGAAGGGGCAGGTCTGAGCACCACCCTATCCTGATGAAGAACGTGAATTGGGGATCGGCAAGATAGTGCAACTAACTCAGAGATGGCTGTGACTGCGCCGAAAAAGGCAACCTTCCATAAAAGGAGCGAAAATGTAATGTCCTTAATGGATTAGAAAGGAGGTTGGTGAAGAAAGCCTAGTACGAGAATAAGATCCCAGAGCTCTATCGGAGGACGACACGGAGGTGCCAGGTGAGCGACACCCTGAAGGAAGATCTTTACCTGGGGACAAAAGGCCATATTTTGCTGAAAAAGACCTGACCCTTAAGAGTACTGAGAGCGAGATAAGAATCTAGGCCTGACTGTAGAAAGGCCAGTGTGGACAGGAGGGAAAAGGACATAGGAACAAAATTAATGTCTTCACTCCAATGAAATAAAGCCTTCTAACATTTTATTTCTCATATTTATCAAGATCTGTATGACATGAGGAGAAAAACAAGCCTCCCTCAGAATGGCAGCCTCAACAGCCATGGTATTAAATTCAAGAGACAGAGAACTCTGGTGGAAGAGGGGGCCCTGTGGGAGGTCTGGAAGCCTCCAGGAGACGTCCACGAGCAGGTTTACTAATGTCGCATACCAGGCCCTTCTGGGCCAATCCAGAGCTACCAGGATTACTACTTGGACCCCGTCCACCTTGATCTTATTTAATACTCTTGGAATCCGTGGGAGAGGAGGAAAAAAAATAGAATAGCAGAAATTGGGACCACGGAATGACCAGAGCGTCATAACCGAAGGCTAGGGAGTCGCAAGACCTGGCTACGAAACCAGGCACCTTATGAGTTATCTGAGACGCCATCAGATCGACGTCCGGAGTGAGCATCGGTGACAGATCTGGTTGAAGACGGCAGTGTTGAGAGACTACTCGCCCGAGGTGGGACCCTGACCAATCAGGAAGTCAGCTGCCCAACTATCCAGCCGCGGAATGTGAACTGCTGATATTGCTGGTACGCGGCGTTCTGTCCAAAACGGAATCCTTGCTACCTCCACCATGACTGATTTGCTGCGCGTCCCGCCTTGGCGATTTATACATGCCACAGTTATGGCGCTGTCTGACTGAACACAAACTGGATGACCCGCAAGGCGATTCTGCCAGTGGCCAAGGGAGAGGTAAATTGTTCTGATTTCCAGCAATTTGATGGGAAGAGTGGCCTCCTGAGAGATCCACCTACCCTGAGCTGTGCGATGCAGAAAAACCGCTCCCTATGCGAGGAGACTGGTGTTGATAGTAAAGACTTGTCAGCGGAGCGGAAGGAATGATTTGAAGCGTAGAACGAAGGACAAGAGAGTCCACCATGTCAGAGACTGTCTCATCCAAAGGGATAGCAAAATGGGACGGTTCAGGGAAGAGGTTCTCTTGTCCCAAGCTGACAAGAGAGCTAGTTAAAGGGGATGGGTATGGAACTGGGCAAAGGGTACAGCTTCCATGGCGGCAATCATCATCTCCAGTACGCTCATGCAGAGTCACAGGGGATGCGGAGATGGCAGTCTCAGGTAACAGATAGATCCCCAGTCAGAGAGATGAGATCTTTTCATCTGGAAGAAAGACCTTGGCACGAGCGGTGTCCAACAGAATGCCCAAAAAACACCAGGTGTCGAGGCGGGATCAGGGAAGACTTTTCCCTGTTGAGTATCCAGCCAACACCGGAGAAAATGTCCAGAGTTATCTGAAAACCCTGGCGGTCAGTCTCGGGAGGAAGGACCTTTTTTCAACAGATTGTCCAGGCAAGGGATGATGAGTATCCCCTTGGATCGAACAATGGCCATGACCGTTGCCATAATCTTTGTAAACACCCTAGGGGCAGAGGTCAGGCTGAAGGGAACGGCTGTGAACTGGTAGTGCTCCTCTGGAATCGTGAATCGGAGAAATCTCTGATGCGGGACGCAAGTAGGGATGTGCATGTAAGCATCCTGAAAGTCCACTGAGCAGAGAAACTCCTTGGGTTCTATAGGAACTCCATCTGGAAGTGACGGAGACAGACTCAACTGTTTGTCCGATTCTGGATCTCAAATGGTTAAAGGGAGCCATCCTTTTTTGGAACCACAAAGAGGTTGGAATAAACTCCTGAAGAGAAAAGGATAGGGCCAGTCACAACAGAGCATACTCAAAGTCAGCGACGGTCCAAATGTAGCTGCAAGGGCTACTGTGTCCCCCAGAACCGTGGCTGCATGTAGAGAGCAGAGCTGCCGCTGGAGCTAATGAGCCGGAGGAAGAGGCAGGGACTGGATTCTGTAGGAAAAGAGCCGGCAGTTGTACAGGCCGGGTAGTGCACGAGTAAGGTACTGCTTGCTGACTACCATTCCTGCCGAAGGCATGGATTAGCAAGAAGGAAGAGGCCCTGTGTTAGGCCTAAAAATGAGCGAGGATAACGAGCACAGACAGTGACGCTAATCGCGAGGGGCATTGGAGCGGTATGGAGAAGAAGAGATTGGCTTTCTCATTGGATTAAAAAGCATGCGCGCTGATTGGCCGGAGAGGATGGAAGGTGGCTTGGCTGAAAAGGGGTTGCGGGGAGCCAGGAGACAGCCCAGAGACGGGGACAAAATTTTGAGAGAGGGCCTGGATGGACATCGCGGCACCAGCTGCATCTGGACCAGCAAAACCGCGGGGAGGACTCAGGACGTATCTTAAGAGTCCTTATCCTTCTTCGCCCATGAGGAAGACGTATGGATCCTCGAGTGGGTGGGGGTCTCTGGGATATGGCGTCCTCCTTCCCACACTGTCACGGATCTGGACGGTGCAGAAGACAGTGTCAACCCCTAAAAGGGTGAAGACTACAGACAAGTAACCACAGTCTTCCTCCCGGCCAACACGGAGGACAGGGTTAGGACCAGCCACCGAGAATCGACCCTGAAACACTGTGAGGTGACAGGGAATTAGATTCTGCCCTGCAATTCTAAGAGCGGACGATGCGGGTGACACCACATTGTTCTCTTGGTTGCAAGAGTGTGGAAAAACAGGGAGAGAAATTACACCCTGTAGAAGAAAAACCTGAAAGAAAAAGGGGGGGGGGGGGGGGAATGAGTAAAAAACAACAGCGTGACCGGAAAAAGAAAAGACAGATCTAAAATCGGATCCAGGTCTGCCTCCTACTGACACTAAGCTTAAACTGATTAGTGAGCTTTGTGTCAGTTGGTGAGCGTGTACTTCGGAGGAGGAGCTATTTTCCTTTTATTTGCAAAGTGTCAGCCTCCTAGGGACAGCAGCATACACCCATGGCTACCTGTGTCCCTCAATGAAGCGATAAAGAAAGCTTTTGGAGAAGCATAATTTTTATTAATACATCCCAACGAGGCAACGTTAACAAAAATGGAGGGTGTTTTGTCTCCCAATGAAGGCTACGAGAAGAGGATTTTATGGTAAGTTCAAAAATCCTCTTTTCTCAGACACTTCATTGGTTGACTAAGGTAACATGGGACAACCCAAATCAATCATTAGGGCAGGAAATAGGTATGAATTTTGTAGGCAAATCCTTCAGCTAGTAAACCACGCACCTTTTTTGTCCAGACTCGCATCCACTGAGGCAAAAATGTGAACACTGTAGAATTTTGAGAACTTGTGAACGAGGGACCAAGTAGCAGCTTTACAAAACTGCAAGGTCAATGCCTGATGGTGAAGAGCTCAAGATGCTCCCACTGCCCCAGTGGAATGAGCCTTGATCCCTAACAGGGATGCTTTGATCTTGGCTTTATAAGCTTCCAGGATGGTAGAACGAATCCAGAAGGCAATGGTTGCCTTGGAGGCAGAAAGACCTTGGTTGGGTCTGAAGGAAGTGGTCACCATTAGGTAGTGACGCACTGCTGTTACCAGATCCAAACAGTGTAAGGATTATAAGGAGAGGAGTCGAGGGAAGAAAGAATGATCTCTTTGTTTAGGTAGAAGGAAGAAACCACCTTGGGAAGGAATGAAGGCACCTCACTGAACCAGGTGAATGACTAAGGAAAGGAGAGCAGCAGGATAGGGCTGCTTGTTCAGATCAGATACTCGCCTAATAGAAGTGATAGGAATCAGGAACGTCACCTTGCAGGAAAGCCAGAGTGGGAAAATGCCGTGGATAAGATGAAAAAGAGGACATTACTGGGCTAAGTGCCAGGATTAAGGGTACTGTCACACTCTGCAACTTTCCAACGATCACGACCAGCGATACGACCTGGCCGTGATCGTTGGAAAGTCGTTGTGTGGTCGCTGGAGAGCTGTCACACAGACAGCTCTCCAGCGCCCAACGATGCCGAGGTCCCGGGTAACTAGGGTAAACATCGGGTTACTAAGCGCAGGGCCGCTCTTAGCAACCCGATGTTTACCGTGGTTACCAGCGTAAAAGTAAAAAAAAACAAACCGTACATACTCACATTCCGGTGTCCTTCAGGTCCCTTGCCGTCTGCTTCCCGCACTGACTGAGTGCCGCCGTAAAGTGAAAGCAGATCACAGCGGTGACGTCGCCGCTGTGATCTGCTCTCACTTTCCGGCCGGCAGTCAGAGCGGGAAGCAGACGGCAAGGGACCTGAAGGACACCGGAATGTGAGTATGTACGGTTTGGTTTTTTTACTTTTACGCTGGTAACCACGGTAAACATCGGGTTACTAAGCGCGGCCCTGCGCTTAGTAACCCGATGTTTACCCTGGTTACAAGCGAACGCATCGCTGGATCGCTGTCACACACAATGATCCAGTGATGACAGCGGGAGATCCAGCGATGAAATAAAGTTTCAAACGATCTGCTACGACGTACGATTCTCAGCAGGGTCCTTGATCGCAGTAGCGTGTCAGACACTGCGATATCGTATGGATATCGCTGGAACGTCACGGATCGTACCGTCGTAGCGACCAAAGTGCCACTGTGTGACAGTACCCTAAGTCCCAGGGATCCAAGGTAAACCAGTAAGGAGGAATAGAGTGGGCAACACCCTAAAGAAAGATGCTGACTTGAGGTTTATAAACCAGGTATTTCTGTAAAAGAATGGAGAGGGTCGTTACCTTGTTCTTGGAGAGAGCTAATAGCTAAACCAAACTCAAGACTCGACTGTAGAAAAGTGAAAATTATAAAATAAAAAAAAAACATAGATGAGACCTTGGGCACCAGCAGAAGGCCCTATACATATAATGATAGAATCAGTAATATTTTAGAAATGCATCAACAGCAATGCCAATCAACTAAGTGACCAAGAATTTGCAAGGGAAAGAGGACCTTGGGAGAGAAAGTCTTGTCAGTCTCCACGTAACCTCTGTGAGGAGGTCGATCACTTCCGTGTACTACGATCTTCGGGGTCCAGTATGAGGACACAAAATATGACAGTAATTCCTTCTAACTTGATCTTCTTGAACAGCTTAGGTGACAGAGGCAGAGACAGGAACAGATAAGGGAGAACCACGGAAGACCACGGGCTCACCAGAGTGTCGGATGCGATCGCTACCGGGTTGCAAACTCTGGGTACGAAACGGTCATCTTTGTGATTGTGTCTGGATGCCATCAGGTTGACATCTGGAGTGCCCCACTACAGGCAGATGTGATCGAAGGAGGTTGGATGCAGAGACCACTTTCCTGCGATTACGCCTTCACCACTTAGGAAGTCTACAGCCCAATTCTTCATTCCCGGGATTTGGATTGCGGCGAATTTTGGGACACTTCGTTCCACCCAGTCGAAAATCTGTGAGACCTCTGACATTGTTTGACAATTGAGTCCCTGCTTGATGTAGGCCATGGGAGCAGTGTTCCTGTCCTGGATTTGGATTGGGAAACAAAGGTTCCAGAGCCCTCATGGGAAGAAGGACTTTGTGACTCTTCCACTTAGTGTGCACAGTCAACTTCTGCAAGACTGCTCCGCTACCTAGAAGGATGTCATCTTGTAACAATCTGCCAGTGAATAGGAAGGAATGGATAAGTTAGAAGAATGAGGGGAGAGTCCCATCATAAGATTAGAGATAGTCTGACTTGGGTGGGGAGAAGAATCAAGATCATCCAGTGAGAGTACAGACTTGTACCAATGGGAAAGCAGAGCCAGATGCAGTGGCCCGGTGTGGAGCTGAGCAAATGATATCGCCTCTGAGGCTGCCATTATCTTGCTCATGCAGAAGCAGAGGAAAAGAAGAAAGGCAGCTCAGTCAACGCAGCCTCTGCCCTCTGACGACTCATTTGAGTATCCCAGTATGCACTGGGATAGAAGAATAGGAGACAAAAAAGCGCAAATAGGGTCTTATCCTCAGGACTGCTCTTAAAGAATTATGAGAGAACTGCTCACCTGATGGTGCAAAGTAAAGGTGTGTAATTTGTCAGCTGCTGCAGATCCACAGGTCAGCGCTGCGACCTCTTAGAGACGTTATAATAGATGAATGTGGATAAAATCTGCGCTGCTATGACAAATAATGAATCCAGATATAGTTGTAAGGTGTTCGGGTGGTTTATTCAACGCGTTTCGAAGCTCATGGCTTCTTCTTCAGGAAGTTTCCACACAAAGATATCTTATCTTATTTGTCATAGCAGCGCAGATTTTATCCACATTCATCTATTATAAAGTATGCACTGGGATGTCATACGGAGGATCATCAAACAGGAAAGTAACAGAAATAAATAAAACAGAGTAGAGATTGAACGGTTGGGATTTCTTAATTTATGTATATTAGATTATTATATTAAATAGACATTTAAGATTAAATCAATGTTAGTTTTAGACTACCCCTTAAACACCAACTGTGCTAGGAGAAAAAAAAATGTTCTGCGGTCCAGACAGGAGCGGATACAGACTGACGACCAGCAGAACAGTACTGACTTATTTTAGGTCAGGAAAATACCTCTCTGTTACCCTATCTTTGGAGACAAAAGAAGAAAATTAGAAAAAAAATCAAGTACACAGTTGGCATAAACCGTCTGGAGCTCCAGATACACGTCTGCCCCCTAAGTGACATTAAGCCAAACAGAATAGCCTGGTTGCAAGTAGTCAGGTGTAGCCAGCTGGGGAGGAGACAACTTTTTTTTTTCTTAGTGGTTATTCTCGCAGATTGTAAGCTCTTGCGAGCAGGGCTCTCACTCCTCCTGGAATCTGTTGATTTACGGGTTATTCTGTAATGTCTATTGTCTGTACAAGTCCCCCTGTAATGTAAAGTGATGCGGATATTAATATGTTGGTGCTGGTGTGTATTTCAATGAAGCGCCCAAGAAAAATAAGAAGGAAGGTCATTAAGAAAATGCAAGAAAAGATTATGGAAGGCCACTGACACACATGGTAGAGACTGGTGGAAAATACCTCAACCAACTCTGTTTTATCGATGTCAGAAGTTTTCAGTCGGGCCATAAGTTTGCCAGCTGGAATAACCTTGCTGTAAAATGGCAGGCCCTTCTTCCCTCCAGGAAACTTTTCTTCTGTATCAGAAGTGTCTTCAGGTTCTTCTTCTGGAAGTTTCACACTTTCAACTTTCTGCTTTGCAGTCGTCAGCTTTGGAGGGTCAGGGTTTGACTGCTTTTTAGAAGACATTGCATTCTTATCTTGAGAACTAAACGTAGATTTCTCGTCACTTCTATGTTCTTGGGACAGCTCAATATTAGAGGTTCCAAATGTGATGGACTGTGGTTCTATGCTGGTCATGTGTTGAGAAGTAATGTGTACAACTTTACCATCCTCCTCTTCCCGGTGGCAGTCTGACATCATTTCAATGAGTTTGGTTGGACCATTGTCGTCAACAGCTTTGCATTTTTTATTTGCAATTTCTGTATAAGTAAAGCAAAAAAAAAAAGAAATGTATAACTGGATGAAAAAAAAAAACAACCAAAACGATACAAAACCAGTGTGTCCTAGAATGTTGTTCTATAGCATTACCATACACTCCATATTCTCGATCATCTTCCTTTTCTTGCTTTATGGCCCTGATAGTTTTATGGTCAAGTCCCTGAAAATCAAAATAAAATAGTGAATCGCTGTAATACCAGAAATCACTAGCAATGTCAACAATGATATTTCTGGCTCTGAATATGATGCTTAGATCCAACATGCAAGGCTCAAGTATGAGTCAAATACCATAAAATTAGATGTATACATCAAAGAGGAGAGGGTACAATTAGATTTAAAACAAGGAGGTGGGAAGGTGCACTTAAAGCGAACCTGTCAGCTATTTTGGCCACTGCCTTTCAGGGCTCATCCTACAGCATTCTATAATACTGTAGATAAGCCCTCGATCCGACCTGAAAGATATAGATATAGATATATATAGATAGATATATATATATAGATAGAGAGATATATATATATATATATATATATATATATATATATATATATATATATATATATATATATATATATATACATATATATACATATATACATATACATATACATATATATATATATAGTTTTATTATACTAACCCGGGGGAGGGGGGGGGTTTGGGGCTGCGATCTGGTGGGTGTCGCAGGTCCGGCGGCAAAATAGCGGACAGGTTCCCTTTAAAATTTTGGCTATGCCATGCTCCTCTGATAACAGGGAACAGTGCCTCACCTAAATAATAACTCGGACTAGTGACACGATTGCTCTGCTAGCCTGAGCGATCCCGTTTGAGAAACAGTGAAGCTGGTCGGATCAAAAGTAGCGCTTGCAATTTGTATTCCACAGAGCTTGTAAACTCTATGCTCCTTGCCTTGGAGACAGGCCACCTCTGATAAGAGATTGCGTGGTGGCCAATGACCTAGCCAACAAACAGAAAGCTATAAAATTAAAAAAATCCCTTTGTTCTTGAGAAGGAAGAGATTTTTTAAAAAGTAAAATTGCAAGGTTGCTTTTTTTTTTTTTTTTTTTTTAAACACTTTGTAATTTTTAAGGAGGGTCTTTCACCAGTTTGAGCATGCTAATGCGGCCACATTATGAAATAGTGTCCGCAGAGCTGAGTAAAATGTAGTTTCTTTATCGCTTCATTGGGAGACACAGGTAACCATGGGAGTATGCGAGTATGCTGCTGTTCCTAGGAGGCCGACACTATGCACAAAACAAAGAAAAATAAAAAAGCTCCTCCTCCGCAGTATACACCCACCAACTGGCACAAAGCTAGTCAGTTTAAGCTTAGTGTCAGTAACAGGCAGACCTGGATCTGATCCCAGATCTGTCTTTACCTTTTCTGGTCACCCTATTTTTCTATTAATCTTTTCCTTTTTTTTTTCCCTTTCAGGTTTTCCTTTTACAGGGTAACGGGGTGTAATTTCTCACCCTGTTTTCCAACACTTGTGTGACCGAGAGAACAGCGTGGTGTCACCCACATCGTCCATTCTCAGGTCCACAAGGCAGGACCAAATTGCTCTGTCACCTCACGACGCTTCAGGGTGATTCCCGGTGGCCGGTCCTAGCCTTTTGCCCACACCAGCCCTCTCCTCGGAGCGGGCCGGGAGGAAGACTGGTCACTCGTTGGGCCTTCCCCCTTTTTAGCGGTTGACACAGTCTTCTGCACCGTCCGGACCCATGACTGTGCAGGAAGTAGGATGCCATATCCCAGTGACCCTCATCCACCTGGGGGATCTGGACTTCATCCTCAAGGGTGAAGGGATTCAGGACTCACTTTTGAGGTACGTCTGTGCCCTCCCTGTGGTACCCCCTTGCACGATACAGCTGGCTCCGATGCGCCGAGGTGCCTGTCCAAGACATTCATTTAAATTGAATGCCCAGCTCGGGCCTTCATTATGGTCCCCCTTTCCAGCCACGCCCCCTTCCCAACTCCTTGACCACTCAGTGCACTTCTTCAGGATCACACGCTTTTTTTTTTGTCCAATGAGAGACCTTGTCTCGCTCTCCTCCCTTGACACTGAGTCACGACCCCTGCGATCACGTCACTATCACAGGGCCTCTTCCTCCTGGTCAGTCCACTCCCTCAGCCAATCAACAGGGGGCCCTTCTAGTGCCTCACCGGCCTGCACATCAGCTGACCATACCTCCCTCAGCATTCGGTACTTGAACTTCCTCCTGATCTCCATCACTCATCTGCTACAGGACACTACAGCCTGCAAGCAGCTCTGCTCTTTGCTGTCTACAGCCACAGCTCTGCACACACCACAGCCTGCAGGGGGACACTGCAGACAACGCAGCTTCAGCTGGATCGTCGCTAACATCGGGTAGGCTCTGGCCTTACTGTCCTATTTTTTTCTCTTCAGGACCTTAGCCCTCCACAGAAGTATTCCTAAGGCCCTCACTTATGCTCAACCCCAGGGAGGCCTATTCCTGCCCAACTCCTACTATAATTCATTACGCCTGTACCTTCTGCAAAAAGAAGTGGCCCTCAGTCCTTAGCCCTCTGCCAGGCTTTCATCCCTTCTATCATGCCTGCATCACAGGAGCCCCCCATCGTCCGTGACGAGAGCACACCTCCCTCCTCCGGAGTGGGCGGTTTCTATGTCGCAATCTGTTTCTAACTAGACCAAGGTGTCTCTCTCCTTGGTCCAGGTCCCAGAACGCTTACCAAACCTGTCCGCCGCCACCAGTGTTCTGAATGCCTCCCACGGCGATTCGCATGCACCTTAATACCACCCTCACAAGGAGAGATCAAGAGCCAAGTCCAGGAAGCGATGTCTTTCCAGCTCTTCAACGAGCTCCCCGGACCTCTCTACATCCTCCAGGATGCCGTCTATATCTCACACCCCCTCTTCTGATGTGGCTCTGGGGAATGATCCAGATTCCCAGTCAGACTCAGATTCTGACGCAGACCAGAACTCCAAACTAAAGGACATGGTTCACAGCCTTATATAGGCAATTAACCAGACCCTTAATATTAAAGAGGACGAAGTCCCTCCCCAAGATCACTGTCTCCTTTGAACAAGTAAAATGTCTTTCCCGGACATTTTCTAACCACAGGGAATTTGAAGCAATTTTCAAACACTGGGAACACCCTGAGAAGCGATTCCCGGGGAGGAAACAACTGGATATTCTTTAAACCCTTTAGTTCGGTGCTCATTAACAAAAGGACAGAGTCCCCGACTGTTGATCCGCCAGTTTCTCGGCTGTCCTCCAAGATGGTTCTGTCTCTGTCAGACGGATCCTTTGTCATGGACTCCACTGACAGATCGAATCCCTGACTAAGTCAGCTTTTGAAGGAGCTGGTGCCTCCCTCTGTCCAATCTTTGCTTACACTTGGGTAGCAAAATCAGTTTCTGCCTGGGCAAGACTCTTTCGGAAGGGAATTCTAGCGGCAGCTTCTCCTGACCTTGCAGGCCAGATCGTCCACGCTGGCAAATATCTATTGACGGCATGCTTGGATGCGGCCAGTTGCTCTACTCGGCTTACCAGCAATATCACTGCCATACGGCAGATTCTTTGGTAATCAGTAATCGCCTATATGGAACCAGAGGAGGCTCTCTGTTCTGTGGACATTCAGGATGCTTACCTACACAACCCTCTTTGCGTCTCGCATCGGAGATTTCTCCGCTTCGCGATTCAGGATGAACAATACCAATTCACAGCCCTTCCCTTTGGCCTGGCCTTTGCCCCCAGGGTGTTTACGAAGGTTATGGCAGCTGTCATGGCCATTCTTCATTCCAGGGGGATGTTAATCATCCCTTATCTGGACAATCTGTTGATCAAGGGTCAGTCCTCCAAAGACTGCCGTCAGAGCCTGCAGCTCACCCTGGACGCTTTCACCCATCTCGGCTGGATAGTCAACAGGGAAAAGTATTTCCTGATCCCATCTAGGTGTCTGGTGTTCTTGGGCATGCTGTTCACCACAGCTTGAGCCAATGTCTTCCTTCCATGGGAGAAGTTCTCTTCTTTTTGCCTGTGCATCTGTGCTATGAGACGGCCAACTCCACATCCCTTGCGCCTCTGCATGAGTGTACTGGGGAAGGTGACTGCAGCCATGGAAGCAGTACCCTTTGCCCAGTTCCATACCCGTCCCCTTCAGCTGGCCCTCCTGTCAACTTGGGACAAGGGGAGCTCTTCACTGGACCGACCCATTCTCCTGCCTCTCCGGGTGAGATAGCCTCTGACATGGTGGATTCTCAGATGGGGAGCGGTCTGTCTCCATGGTACAGCACAGGGTCGAAGGAATGCTCAGAATGCCGCTCTCCCCATCAACTTGCTGGAAATTAGAGTGATTTAGGTCTCCCTTCGCCACTGGCAGAATCACCTCGCTGGCCACGTAGTCAGACAATGCTGCCATCGTGGCGTATATAAATCACCAAGGTGGATCGCGCATCAAATCAGTCATGATGGAGGCAGCAAAGATCCTGCTTTGGGGAGAACGTCATATAACCGCACTATCAGCAGTCCACATCCCGGTGATGAACAATTGGACATCCGACTTCCTGAGTCATCAGGGCCTCGTGTCAGGCGAGTGGTCTTAACACCACCGTCCTCTACTAGATCTGACACAGATGGGGCAACCCGGATGTCAACCTAGTGGTATCTCAGATGAACTACAAGGTGCCTTGTTTAGTAGCAAGGTCCCGCGAGACCTTCTAGCCACCAGTTATGACGCCCTAGTCATTCCGTGGTCCCAATTCCAGCTGCCCTACCTATTTCCTCCTCTCCCGCTGATTCCAAGAGTCTTAAAAAAAAAAAATATATCAAGTTACAGGGAATTCCGGTAATTCTGGTAGCTCTGTGTAGGCCCAGAAGGGTTTGGTACACGGAGTTAGTAAACATGCTTGCAGACGTCCCCTGGAGGCTTCCAGACCTTCTCTCACAGGGCCCTGGCTCTTCCACCAGAATTCACGATCTCTAAATTTAATGGCATGATTGTTGAGGCCGCCATTCTGAGGGAGGTTGGTTTTTCTCCTCAGGTCATTCAGACCATGATTAACGAGAGAAAATCTCGTGCATTTATCATAAATACTGGAAAGCCTTTTTTAGTTGGAGTGAAGACAATTCCGTTCCTATGCCCTTTTCACTTCAGTCAATACTGGCTTTTCTTCAATCAGGTCTTGATTCTGGCCTCGCACTCAGTACCCTTAAGGGCCAGGTCTTGGCACTTTCATTCCTCTTTCAGCAAAATCTGGCCTCTCGTTCCAAGATCAAGACCTTCCTTCAGAGGGATGCTTGCCTGGCACCCCCTTATCGTCCTCCGATAGTGGTGGGACCTTAATCTTGTACTAGGAAAGTGATGGGCAACCTTTTGAGCTTGGGGTATCAAAATTCACCAAAAAACAGAGCATACCTCGGGCGGTGTGTCACTTTGAGAAAAATACTTTTGCGATATTTATAGTTTAAATAACAAATGTATAATTGTAATATGTAACGCATAATGTATGGTCTTGGTATTATTTAACTTGTGTGGGGTGCCGTGAACTAAGATAAGTGAGGAGGAGGGGGAATTCTTTAAGTGACCTGCCTTTTAGTGACTTTTTGTTGCCAAATTTCAATGGCTAAATCTTCAATTGAAGGTTGGTATTTTGTACACTTCAAGCCCAAGCAAGCACTACTAACTTCATCTGTCAATCTGTTTCTTTTGTTGGTTTTGATATTATTTAACGCTGAGAATAAGGTCTCACAAAAGTACATAGAGGGAAATATTGTGAGCAAAGCCATTGCTATATTTTTCAGGGTGCTAAAAGTGTCTGGTAACCTTTTCCAGGCACTCCAAATTTCCTGTTCTTAGTAGCACTCCTCTTCATTCTTCAAGCGGCACCTTTCCAGATTCTCAAGCTTTGACGTCAAGTCGACAAACACCTGAGCCCAGATGCTGTCTTGAAATTCTGAAAGTTGCATCTCCAAATCATCAATTTTCATCCATTGGAAACCATTTAATTCCAAACTACTGTAGACTGCTGCATCAGAATACTTAATTACTGTATTTTCATGGTCTGTTCTAGGCTTTTAAATTGATTAAGCCTATCACTGAACTGGTCAAGTAACGAGCCTAAAACAAGCTGGCACTTTATATGCAAGGGCTCCATTTCGTTTTGTACAGCTGCACTGGCCTTCTCAAAATACTTTGTTACTCGAGAAAAATACTTAAAATGTTCAAGCAAGATGTAGGAAGTAAAACTTTTAAGTTTACTTTCAAAAGATTTATGTATCCAAACATAACGTCAATACTTTTGCCAAAACCTTGTAACTTTAAGTTCCCTTCATTAATATGAACAGCGAAATCTGTAAAAAACATCAGGGTGTTGACCCACTTATCACTGAGTTGAGGAAAGTTTCCCAGATCCTTATCCTCAAGAAATACCTTAATTTCTTCAAAGCACGCCACAAAGCGCTCAAGAACTTTGCCTCGGCTCAGCCCTCTTACATTATTGTACATCAGCAGTCCACTGTAGGTAGAATCAACTTCCAGTAAAAGTGCAGAAAATTCTCGCTTGTGAAGGGGGCGAGCAGCTATTAAATTAACTAACCTAGTGCCAGTTTGTGGGGTGTACACTGCGGAGGAGGAGCTAACCTTTCTTGTGCATAGTGTCAGCCTCCTAGTGGCAGCAGCATACACCCATGGTTAAAACATGGTTCCTGTGTCCCCCAATGAAGCGATAGAGAAATTAACTATTTTTGTAACAACTGACATTAAGTTGGTGAATCCTGGCTTGGCACATAAAGCTTCCTGATGGATAATACAATAAAAAGGCATAATAGGATGTCCAATAGCTTCCATAAACAATTTGACAAATTTCAACTTTTTTCCCCACCATGTTTGGTGCCCCATCTGTCCTCACTGACACAACTTTAACCCCTTCATGACCCAGCCTATTTTGGCCTTAATGACCTTGCCGTTTTTTGCAATTCTGACCAGTGTCCCTTTATGAGGTAATAACTCAGGAACGCTTCAACGGATCCTAGCGATTCTGAGATTGTTTTTTCGTGACATATTGGGCTTCATGTTAGTGGTAAATTTAGGTCGATAATTTCTGAGTTTATTTGTGAAAAAAATGGAAATTTGGCGAAAATTTTGAAAATTTCGCAATTTTCACATTTTGAATTTTTATTCTGTTAAACCAGAGAGTTATGTGATACAAAATAGTTAATAAATAACATTTCCCACATGTCTACTTTACATCAGCACAATTTTGGAAACAAATTTTTTTTTTGCTAGGAAGTTATAAGGGTTAAAATTTGACCAGTGATTTCTCATTTTTACAACAAAATTTACAAAACCATTTTTTTTAGGGACCACCTCACATTTGAAGTCAGTTTGAGGGTTCTATATGGCTGAAAATACCCCAAAGTGACACCATTCTAAAAACTGCACCCCTCAAGGTGCTCAAAACCACATTCAAGAAGTTTATTAACCCTTCAGGTGTTTCACAGCAGCAGAAGCAACATGGAAGGAAAAAATGAACATTTAACTTTTTAGTCACAAAAATGATCTTTTAGCAACATTTTTTTTATTTTCCCAAGGGTAAAAGGAAAAACTGGACCACGAACGATGTTGTCCAATTTGTCCTGAGTACGCTGATACCTCATATGTGGGGGTAAACCACTGTTTGGGCATACGGCAGGGCTTGGAAGGAAAGGAGCGCCATTTGACTTTTTGAATGAAAAATTGGCTCCAATCTTTAGCGGACACCATGTCGCGTTTGGAGAGCCCCCGTGTGCCTAAACATTGGAGCTCCCCCACAAGTGACCCCATTTTGGAAACTAGACCCCCCAAGGAACTTATCTAGAAGCATAGTGAGCACTTTAAACCCCCAGGTGCTTCACAAATTGATCCGTAAAAATTAAACAGTACTTTTTTTTCACAAAAAAATTATTTTAGCCTCAATTTTTTCATTTTCACATGGGCAACAGGATAAAATGGATCCTAAAATTTGTTGGACAATTTCTCCTGAGTACACTGATACCTCACATGTGGGGGTAAACCACTGTTTGGGCACATGGTAAGGCTCGGAAGGGAAGGAGCGCCATTTGACTTTTTGAATGAAAAATGATCTCCATCGCTAGCAGAGACCATGTCACGTTTGGAGAGCCCCCGTGTGCCTAAACATTGGAGCGCTCCCACAAGTGACCCCATTTTGGAAAGTAGACCCCCCAAGGAACTTATCTAGAAGCATAGTGAGCACTTTAAACTCTCAGGTGCTTCACAAATTGATCCGTAAAAATTAAAAAGTACTTTTTTTTCACACAAAATTTCTTTTAGCCTCAATTTTTTCATTTTCACATGGGCAACAGGATAAAATGGATCCTAAAATTTGTTGGGCAATTTCTGCTGAGTATGTTGATACCTCATATGTGGGGGTAAACCACTGTTTGGGTGCACGGCAAGGCTCGGAAGGGGAGGCGTGCCATTTGACTTTTTGAATGGAAAATTAGCTCCAATCGTTAGCGAACACCATGTCGCGTTTGGAGAGCCCCTGTGTGCCTAAACATTGGAGCTCCCCTACACGTGACCCCATTTTGGAAACTAGACCCCCCAAGGAACTTATCTAGATGCATAGTGAGCACTTATAAACTTCTGTGAAGCACCTGGGGGTTATAACGCAGAGCCGTGAAAATAAAAAAATAATTTTTCTTTCCTCAAAAATGAGTTTTAGCCCAGGATTTTTTAATTTTCCAAGGGTAATAGGAGAAATTGGACCCCAAATGTTGTTGTCCAGTTTGTCCTGAGTACGATGATACCCCATATGTGGGGGTAAACCACTGTTTGGGCACACGGCAGGGCTCGGAAGGGAAGGCACGCCATTTGGCTTTTTGAATGGAAAATTAGCTCCAATCATTAGCGGACACCATGTCACGTTTGGAGAGCCCCTGTGTGCCTAAACATTGGAGCTCCCTAACAAGTGACCCCATTTTGGAAACTAGACCTCCCAAGGAACTAATCTAGATGTGTGGTGAGCACTTTGAACCCCCAAGTGCTTCGCAGAAGTTTATAACGCAGAGCCGTGAAAATAATAAATGTGTTTCCTTTCCTCAAAAATATTTTTTTAGCCCAGAATTTTTTATTTTTGCAAGGGTAACAGGAGAAATTGGACCCCAAAAGTTGTTGTCCAGTTTCTCCTGAGTACGGTGATACCCCATATGTGGGGGTAAACCACTGTTTGGGCACATGCCGGGGCTCGGAAGGGAAGTAGTGACGTTTTGGAATGCAGACTTTGATGGAATGGTCTGCTGGCGTCACGTTGCATTTGCAGAGCCCCTGATGTGCCTAAACAGTAGAAACACCCCACAAGTGACCCCATTTTGGAAACTAGACCCCCCAAGGAACTTATCTAGATGTGTGATGAGCACATTCAACCCCCAAGTGCTTCACAGAAGTTTACAACGCAGAGCCGTGAAAATAAAAAATCATTTTTCTTTCCTCAAAAAAGATGTTTTAGCAAGCAATTTTTTATTTTCACAAGGGTAACAGGAGAAATTGGGCCCCAATGTTTGTTGCCCAGTTTGTTGTGAGTACAGTGATACCCCATATGTGGGGGTAAACCACTGTTTGGGCGCACGTCAGGGCTCGGAAGGGAAGTAGTGACATTTGAAATGCAGACTTTGATGGAATGGTCTGCGGGCGTCACGTTGCATTTGCAGAGCCCCTGATGTGCCTAAACAGTAGAAACACCCCACAAGTGACCCCATTTTGGAAACTAGACCCCCCAAGGAACTTATCTAGATGTGTGATGAGCACGTTCAACCTCCAAGTGCTTCACAGAAGTTTACAACGCAGAGCCGTGAAAATAAAAAATAATTCTTCTTTCCTCAAAAATTATGTCTTAGCAAGTAATTTTTTATTTTTGCAAGGGTAACAGGAGAAATTGGACCCCAACAGTTGTTGCCCAGTTTGTCCTGAGTACGCTGGTACCCCAAATGTGGGGGTAAACCACTGTTTGGGCACACGTCGGGGCTTGGAAGGGAGGGAGCACCATTTGACTTTTTGAATGCAAGATTGGCTGGAATCAATGGTGGCGCCATGTTGCGTTTGGAGACCCCTGATGTGCCCTAACAGTGGAAACCCCTCATTTCTAACTTCAACACTAACCCCAACACACCCCTAATCCTAATCCCAACTGTAGCCATAACCCTAATCCCAACCCTAACCCCAACACACCCCTAACCACAACCCTAACCCCAACACACCCGTAACCCTAATTCCAACCCTAGCCCTAATTCCAACCCTAACCCTAAGGGTATGTGCCCACGTAGCGGATTCGTGTGAGATTTTTCCGCACGACTTTTGAAAAATCTGCAAGTAAAAGGCACTGCGTTTTACCTGCGGATTTACAGCAGATTTCCAGTGTTTTTTTGTGCGGATTTCACCTGCGGATTCCTATTGAGGAACAGGTGTAAAACGCTGCGGAATCCGCACAAAGAATTGACATGCTGTGGAAAATACAACGCAGCGTTTCTGCACGGAATTTTCCGCACCATGGGCACAGCGGATTTGGTTTTCCATAGGTGTACACGGTACTGTAAACCTGATGGAAAACTGCTACGAATTCGCAGCGGCCAATCCGCTGCGGATCCGCGGCCGATCCGCTGCGGATCCGCGGCCGATCCGCTGCGGATCCGCGGCCGATCCGCCGCGGATCCGCTGCGGATCCGCGGCCGATCCGCTGCGGATCCGCCGCCGATCCGCTGCGGATCCGCTGCCAAATCCGCACATGCCATAACCCTAACCCTACCCGTAACCCTAACCCTAGTTCTAACCCTAACCCTAGTTCTAACCCTAACCACAGTGGGAAAAAAAAAAAAATATATATTTTCTTTATTTTATTATTGTCCCTATCTATGGGGGTGATAAAGGGGGGGGTTTATTTATTATTTTTTTTATTTTGATCGCTGTGGTAGAACCTACCACAGCGATCAAAATGTACCTGTAAGGAATCTGCCGGCCGGCGGGCGTACTGAGCATGCGCCCGCCATTTTGGAAGATGGCGGCGCCCAGCGAGGAGACGGCCGGACACTGGGAGGATCGGTAAGTATGAAGGGGTGGTGGGGGGGTGGATCTGAGCACAGGGGGGGTGATCGGAGGACGGGGGGAGCGGACAGCAGGACGGGGGAGCGGGCAGGAGCACGGGGCAGCGGAGCACAGGACGGAGGGGACCGGACCCCATAACGGAGCGGTGGGGGGGCGATCGGTGGGGTGGGGGGTGGTCACTTCAGGTTTTCCAGCCATGGCCGATGATATTGCAGCATCGGCCATGGCTGGATTGTAATATTTCACCAGTTTTTTAGGTGAAATATTACAAATCGCTCTGATTGGCAGTTTCACTTTCAACAGCCAATCAGAGCGATCGTAGCCACGGGGGGGTGAAGCCACCCCCCCTGGGCTGAAGCACCACTCCCCCTCTCCCTGCAGATCGGGTAAAATAGGAGTTAACCCCTTCACCCGATCTGCAGGGACGCGATCATTCCATGACGCCACATAGGCGTCATGGGTCGGATTGGCACGGGTTTTCATGACGCCTATGTGGCGTCATGGGTCGGGAAGGGGTTAAAGATACCAGTGCTTAGGTCACGGAATGTTTGTATAACAACCTTACATACTGTATTTCACTTCCTGATGTACTTCTTGGCACGGATACAAACTTTATCAACTCTTCTATCATTGTGAGACCATCAGAATATCAACCAATAATGGCCAACTGAGCATGTGATGTGACATCAGTAGTTTCATTAAGAGAGATCAAAAAATATTTACAATTACTTACGTGCCTTATTAATTGATGTTGTACGTTTGTGTTCAGTCTCATTATTCGGTCTTTTATGATATTTCTACTGAGTGGTAACTCAGATATTCTCTTAATAATTGCATCTTTATTCTGCATATCGCAAAATAGAACTGGTGCACATCTTAGGAGAGCTTCTTTAATAAATTCCCCCTCACTGAGGGCTTTTCCATGCTGAGCTATGGCGTGAGCAATGCTCAATCTTGCAGATGTTAAATTTGTAGAGCCTTTTACAAATTTAAGGATGGAATTAGATTGGCTCTTACAAAAGTGTAGCTGCCTAGAAATGAATTCCTTCCTATCATCCTCACTGTTTTTCTAAGAGCTGGGAATGATTAGTTTCAAAATGTTCATTTACATTCTGCATACTACCGTTTCAGTAGATAGAACGCAAAATGATCTGCCATTTTTTCTATAATGCCATACATCTCGGTCCATGTCTCTTGAAAGGGTTGGCTACTGCTACTACCACTTCCTTTACTTAACCTTGTTTTTTTAATTTTTTGGGTTCTCCATCAGAGGGGCAGTGACAGAAGATAGAATTATAAATAGCCTGTTAGCCCTGCAGGGAATTAGGGGTTAACTGACCAAAAGATGGCACATGTAACTCTTTTAGGAAAGGGCAGTGTTAATAAGCAGAAATAGGGGTTAATAAGGATGCACAACACTAATAGTGGTGAAATGGAGTCTGCACTATGCTGCAAGATGGCGTTCCTTATGTAAATTAAGATGGATGCCGCCATTTCTAAAGGCGGGAAATGGCACCCATGGCACAGGCCCTCGCCTCTCCCAGCCTCCTCCTCACTTATCTCAGTAATGCTGGCCAATTAGATAAAATTCACGGCACCCCAGAACAGTAGATTGGATGATGGTTGCTGTGGTTATGTGGTTGCTAGTAATGGTGATCACAGGGCCCCCAAAGATGCGTCCCCCACGGCAATCCACTGCTCCCTGCTCCGAAAGCCGGAAGTGAGGTCAAAAGATACCATAACTGGAAGTCCCACAACAAGACGCTCTGTGCCGAAGTTCTGTTTTGGCCTACAGACCTCCGTCACAGAGTATCTATTCAACAACATTCTGGACGAACAGTTAAAAAAGTTTAGGTACCAGAACAGTACCCGCACCCCATTCACTTGAAGGGGGGCCCGAAAATCCAGTGTTTGGCACGTTGTTGTGTGCATGACAGCACAGAAAACACCGCTTCTGATCGGCGGTGAAATCATCCCCACTGGTCAGGACCGCAGTTCCCACGCTGTCAAAAGACAGCACATGACAGCACGACAAACACCCAGTGTTCGGGCAGCCTAACCCGACTTTACTGTTTGGGTTCGCCCATCTCTATCCTCTGCTACTGCACCTGACCGTGCAGGAGCCGAGGTTGAAACGTCCTTCTCGGCATGCGGCCCCATACTCTTTGCATGCGGCCGCGTGTCATCGAAAAAGACTATGCGTGTCAGTGCTGACAAGTGTGTCATAGATTCGCCATCACGGTACTAGGAACTCTTCAGCGACCACCTTTCAAATCCATTCAGGACATTCCGTTTTCTCTCCTTTCATGGAAGGTTGCCTTTCTGGTAGCCATCACACCCACCAGAAGAGTCTCTGAGATGGTGGCACCATCTTGCCATTCCCAGTTTCTTGTTCTAAGTCAGGACAAGGTGGTCTTCAGACCTGTTCCTTCCTTCCTAAGGTGGTCTCTTCCTTCCACATTAATGAAGCGATAGTTCTACCTTCTCTCTGTCCTTCACCAGTCCATCTCCTGGAGAAATCTCTCCACAAGCTGCATCTAGTCAGAGCCTCCTGGGTCTATCTTTCAAGAAATGCTTCCTTTCATCACTCCGACACCTTGTTTGTTATTTCTGAGGGTCGTCCTAAGGGTCTCCCAGCTTCTAAATCTACCATCGCCTGCTGGATTC
This sequence comes from Ranitomeya variabilis, assembly GCF_051348905.1. Classification (NCBI taxonomy): domain Eukaryota; kingdom Metazoa; phylum Chordata; class Amphibia; order Anura; family Dendrobatidae; genus Ranitomeya; species Ranitomeya variabilis. Next base: position 671,655,587 of record NC_135232.1, read on the forward strand.
GCTTGGCGATACTGGAGACATTTCGCGTTCAGGACACACATTCCCCTCCAGGTGTAAGGGATCATTCCACCCGGGCGGTGGGGTCCTCTTGTCCGTTCGTCACCAGGCTTCTGCTTCTCAGGTTTGCAAGGCTGTGACCTGGCCATCTTTGCACACATTTGCGAGGTTCTACAGGGTTCATACCCATGCCTTGTCCGATAAGGGCCTGGAAAGAAACGTGCTGCAGGCAGCGGTCACCCACCATCCGACTTAATTATTTTCTATTTGCTCTGTTTCCCACCCTTGGGACTACTTTAGGACATCCCATGGTTACCTGTGTCCCCCAATGAAGCAATAAAGAAAGAGAGGTATTTTTGGTACTCACCGTAAAATCTCTTTCTTGGAGCCTTCATTGATGGACACAACACCCTTTCTTGTTTTTCTGGCTACATTGGGCCTACGTGCCTTTGTTGGTCTTGTACATATTTGCGTTATTTTGCTGCTTCTCCTACTGCTTTGATACTAACTGACTAGCATTGTGCTAGTCGGTGGGTGTATACTGCTAATGAGGAGCTATTTTCCTTTTGCATAGTGTCAGCATACTAGCGATCACAGCATACATCCATGGTTACCTGTGTCCCCCAATGAAGTCTCCAAGAAAGACTTTACGGTACCAAAAAAAAGGAGATTTTTGTGTACTCACCGTAAAATCCTTTTCTCCGAGCCAATCATTGGGGGACACAGGACCATGGGTGTTATGCTGCTGCCACTAGGAGGACACTAAGTAAATACAGAAAGAATAGCTCCTTCCCTGCATTATACACCCTCCTGCTGGCTCTCAGTGAACCAGTTCGGTAACAAAGCAGTAGGAGCTTAATATTTAACAAGGATGAACTATGTCAAAAACCAAGTTAACTCAACAAAAACCAAAGCCAATAGGCTAACGGTGGGTGCTGTGTCCCCCAATGATTGGCTCGGAGAAAAGGATTTTACGGTGAGTACACAAAAATCTCCTTTTCTTCTACGCCTCATTGGGGGACACAGGACCATGGGACGTACTAAAGCAGTCCCTGGGTGGGAAACAATTAACTGCAATTGCTACTTGCACCCACAAGTTACAGATGTGGCACAGCCGCCTGCAAAATTTGTCTGCCGACTGTCGCATCTGCCGAAGCCTGAGAGTGAATATGGTAATGTTTTGTAAAGGTATGCAGGCTGGACCAAGTCGAAGCCTTACAAACTTGTGCTGCCGAAGCTTGGTGCCGGATGGCCCAAGACGCACCCACTGATCGAGTGGAGTGAGCCTTAATCCCTGCTGGGACAGGAAGAACTCTGACTCGGTAGGACTCTTGAATAGCCGAACGGATCCATTTGGCTATTGTCACCTTGGAAGCGGGAAACCCTTTCCTCGGTCCTTCCGAGGGCACGAATAGGGCATCTTACCTGCGGAAAGACGCTGTCCGCGAGATGTATCTCCTAAGAGCTCTCACTAAATCCAGTGTGTGAAGGGCCTTCTCGATGCGATGGACTGGTGCCGGACAGAGACAGAGTGACGGTAAGACAATCTCCTCATTGAGCTAAAAAGAGGATACAACTTTTGGTAGAAAAGACGGGGATGTCCTCAAAACCACCTTATCCTGATGAAAATTCAGGAACGGAACTTGAGAGGACAGAGCCGCCAGCTCGGAGACTCGTCTGATAGAGGTGACCGCAACTAGAAAAGCAACTTTCCATGAAAAAATGGAAAAATGTAGAAGAGAACGTCCTCGGTCGCTACACCATGAAAAGAAAGTCTTCCAAGTGCGATGATAGATACGCATAGACGTAGGCTTTCTAGCGCTGATCATGGTAGCTATGACTTCTGGAGAGAAACCTGCCTGGGTTAGGACCCAGGACTCAACGGCCAAGCCGTCAAACACAGGGCCTCTGAGTTCTGGTGGTAAAAGGGGCCTTGAGATAGCAGATCTGCGCGATTCGGTTATCGCCAGGGAACGTCGGCAACTAGTTGAACTAGTTCCGCGTACCACGCCCGGCACGGCCAATCTGGCGCAATCAGGATTACCGGTACCCTCTCCGCTCTGATTTTCTTGATGACTCTCGGCAGGAGAGGAAGCGGGGGAAATATGTACGGAAGCCGAAAATGATGCCACGGAGTACAAGAGAATCTGCCCCGATGGCTGCCAGATCGTGGGACCGAGCCATGAAGTCGGGAACCTTGGAATTCAGCCGTGAGGCCATCAGATCCATGTCCGGGGTTCCCCAACGACAGAAGATCTGGTGGAAGATCTCCGGATGGAGAGACCACTCCTCGGAGTCGAGGCATTGCTGACTGAGGAAGTCTGCCTCCCAATTGTCCACTCCCGGGATGTGAACCGCAGAGATCATTGAGCGGTTTTCCTCGGCCCACCGGAGGATGTGACCTACCTCTGTCATGGCCGCCCTGCTGCGGGTTCCCCCTTGGAGGTTGATGCATGCCACTGCAGTGGTGTTGTCGGACTGAATCCTGATTGGGCGACCCGCTAGGAAGGGATGGAACTGGAGAAGTGCCAGCCTGATCACCCGGATTTCCAACAAGTTGATTGGAAGGCGTGATTCCTGAGGGGACCAGCGCCCGGAGCAGTGTGATGAAGGAACACCGCTCCCCAGCCTAGAAGACTGGCGTCTGTCATCACAACCAGCCAGTGTACTGGAAGAAAGGACTTCCCTTGATTGAGGGAGGATTTCAATGTCCACCACCTGAGAGGCTGTCTGACTCGCTGGGGAAGGAGGAACCGACGGTCTAGAGAGAACGGGTTCCTGTCCCAAACAGCCAGGAGGGCATGCTGTAGAGGACGGAGGTGTAGTTGGGCAAATGGAACCGCCTCCATAGCTGCTACCATCCTGCCGAGGACTCTCATACTGAAGCGCAGAGAGTGAGAGCGAGGCTGAGAAAGCTTCTGAGCTTCTCGCTGTAAGACTGAGATCTTTTCTGGGGGAAGAAGAACCAACCACTGGGACGAGTCGAGTATCATTCCTAGAAAGGACATTCGCTGAGCCGACACTGGGGAAGATTTTTTGAAGTTTATCTTCCAACCCAGGCGAGAAAGGGTATCTATTGTGATGGCCACGGCTTCCTTGCAGGAATGGAAAGAGGGGCCTTTGATGAGGATATCGTCTAAATACAGGAGCGCCGCCACTCCTCGGGTGTGGAGTATGGCCACGGCAGCCGCCATGACCTTGGTGAATACCCTGGGAGCAGTGGCGAGGCCGAAGGGCAGAGCAACGATTTGGAAGTGATCTTCCTGAACTGTGAAGCGAAGAAACCTTTGGTGAGAAGGTAAAATAGGAATGTGGAGGTATGCGTCCTGGATGTCTATAGACGCCAGGAACTCGCCTTTTTCCATGGAGGCGATGACAGAATGAAGCGATTCCATCCGGAACCGTCGTACCCTGATGAACCTGTTCAGCAGTTTTAGGTCCAGTATGGGCCGTACTGTACCGTCCTTCTTTGGAACAATGAAGAGGTTTGAATAAAAACCTTGAAACCTTTCGCTTTGAGGGACTGGAATAATAACTCTGTCTTTTCTCAGAGAGCTTATAGCTTTGAAGAACTCTGATGCTTTTGCCCTGGGAGGAGAAGACAGGAAAAAACGGTTTGGAGGACGAGATAAGAAATCTACCTTGTATCCGGAGGACACTAGATCGCGGACCCACTCGTCGCGAACGACCGAGAGCCACGCGGAAATTACAGAAAGCAGGCGGCCGCCTACTTTGAGGGTGTCCCCCGGATACCGCTGGGAGTCATTGAGTGGAAGGTCTGCCCGTTCTGGCTCCTCTGGGTCCCGGCTGCCTTGGCCTGCCTCTCCATGAAGGGGAAGGCTTAAAAGAGGCCTGTGAACCTCTGTCTCCACGTTGTGTTCGGCCGGAACCGGGAGATGTGGAAGTAGAGGACCAGTTTGAGTTGTAACGAAAAAATAAATACAAATAATCGGGAACGAGCCTGTGGTTGCAGGTTCCGAAAGGGCCGAGAGGGTCTCTGTTGTGGAAGAAATTTAATCTTCCCTCCAGTGGCGTCAGAAATTAACTGGTCGAGCTTTTCGCCAAAAAGGCGACCGCTCTGATATGGGAGAGAAGTCAATTACTTTTTGGAAGTAGAATCCGCACACCAGTCCCTGAGCCATAAGGACCTCCGGAAGGTGATGGCATTTGCTGCTGCTTGAGAAGCGCAGTCAGCAGTATCCAGGGACGCGGTCACTACAAAATCTCCAGCTCTGGCTATCTGAGTACCGAGGTCTGCTATCTCAGGGGGAAGATTGGTATCCAGTACTGCTGAAGACAAGACCTTAGCCCAGTGGGTCATAGCCTTAGCCACCCACGTAGCGGCAAAAGATGGAAAGAGTGCGGCCGCTGAGGCTTCAAAGGATGAATGCGCCATATTGTCGATCTGACGATCGGTTGGATTTTTAATAGAGGCGCCCTCCGAGGAGGATAAAACAGATTTCGTAGCCAGGCGCGATACTGGAGTACCTACTGGGGGAGATTGTGACCAATCTTTTCTTAGATCCTGGGCAAAGGGATATTTGGACTCCATGGGCTTCTGCCCTGTGAATCGTTTATCTGGACGGATCCTGTGAGATTCAACAATTTACTTAAACTCGGGATGAGTGGCGAACACTCTGTGAGCTCGTTTGGTCCTCTTAAAGGACACGGCATGATCCGTTTTAGATAAGTGTTCCTCCTCAAGTCTCAAAGCCTTATTCACTGACTCAATTAGAGAGTCGAGAGTCTCCTGATCGTGATGAAATTCCTGATCTAGGGACGTATCAGAATCGTCCTCTGAAACAGGTTCTCTACTAGCCCCAATGGAAGGGGAGCGAGAAATGGAGCTCTCAGAACCCGAAAACCGTTGATGGTCTGGGGATATGGCATGAGTCCTTTTCATGGAAGAGTGAGAACTCCTTGGCAAGGTACGACCCCTGGAGTACGAGGGGTTCTGACCATCGGAAGCGTCATCCGTATTAGTGCCCTGGTTAGAGAAAGGGTCTCGGAACGAGTCTAATGCTTTTGCCAGGGATGCCATAGACCGGGAAAGGGAGGTAGCTCACTCAGGGGGATTAGGCTCACTGGGTTCAGTATCAGCAACAGGTGGTTCCTGAGCAGTCACCGGTTCACAAGCTGTGCACAATGCAGTATTGTGACCCCGGGGTAATGATACCTTACAAGAGGTACATGCTGCGAAAAATACAGTGTGGGTTTTCCCAGACTTTTTGTGAGGCTTTGGTTGAGACATAGTAAAGCCTGGAGGAAAGCACTTACTAGCAGGGGAAGAGATAAGCTATGTGTCTGCAGCTTACCCAGGTCCTGTGTCTTGAGTCCCCAGGGCACGTCCGCAGTGTAGGCAGAGAAAAACGCTAGTCCTGAGGGCTGTGATAGGAAACGCTGGAGCAGTGCTGCAGCATCAGGCTGTGGGTGTCCCAAGATGGCCGCCGAGACCAGGAAGTGGGAGCTCATCACAGAGAACGAGAAGCACCAGGAAAAGTGGGCGGGGCTAACTGCCGTGGGTGTGGCCAAAACTCCAGCCTGTATTGAGGGAAGTTTTTTTTTCTTTCTTCTGCAGTTGAGGTCTGCAGCGCCGCGACCGCTATTAGCGCCATCATTAGCTGCACTCCTTCATGGGGTTGCCGCACTACGGACCACCCACAGACACAGGCTTAAAGTGCGGACCTCCCATACCCCGGGGACCAGGACCCCCCCCCTAGTGCCTCGGCCCCCGCAGTGTACTCACGGTAGATGCGGTGGGCCGGTGCTCAATCTACCGTCGCCATAGTCAGGGAGGGCGTGGAGAGCTTCTGCCGCCATGCATCATCCGCTATATCAGTGGGGATGCAGAGGGGGGCTGCACGGACGCCATATATATAATTTCCGGCTATGCACCTGGCTTCAGGAGAGGTAGATGGATGGCTACTCCATGTGGTCGCCTGCTATGGATAGGGAGATCGGAACGCGAAGGAACCGTCGCCCGTAAGGTGAGCTCAGGGCTGGCATCCAACGTTGCAGGAAAGGGTATGGGGGAGGTACGCTCCGCGTTCTTGCCTGTTGATGGTTCAGGGGAGATCGGAACCTAGAAAGGATCCGTCGCCCCCATTCGCTCCGTTAAGGAAAAATAGAAAAAGTAAAAGGCTACAATAAAAATGGTGGGGTCTGAAAGCAGACCCAAGTGCCTCCAACAGACACTAAGCAAGAACTGGTTCACTGAGAGCCAGCAGGAGGGTGTATACTGCAGGGGAGGAGCTATTCTTTCTGTATTACTTAGTGCCCTCCTAGTGGCAGCAGCATAACACCCATGGTCCTGTGTCCCCCAATGAGGAGTAGGAGAAATCCCTCTTTTTGAATTTCTCATCTCTGTTGCGGAGAAATTAGCTTGTAAAGTGTATGTTTTAATTAATGTTAATTCCAAAGGGGGCGTTACCAAGGATTTCTCTATGAGGAGTGTCTACTTCTTTCCCAGAATGACAATGACCATTCATAAGCAACATACTGGGGTAAAAAAAGTGAGGCATGTAATGAAAGACAGTTTGATCACCTCATTGATCTAACTGAAGAGCTGTGTGTGATTACACATGCGAAGATTAGAGCATAGATCAGCATGATTATAAAACACCTTTGAGCTTTCATCTCAGGACAGTGAGTGTGAAGGAAGGGGTAGTACAGCCAAGCTGAAATTTCTGTCATTACAAACACATGTGCAACTTTCCTCACAGTTCTGTCAGCTCTGCTGTATCCCGTACCCCAACAATGACTGCTTGAGATGAAAGCTGAAGGTTCATTTAATCACACATCCCTGATTTACTCCTGACAGTTTGTAATCACGCAAACCTCTGATTGAGACCAGTGAGGAGACTGTCTCTCATTGCATATCTTACACAGGAAAAAGTCTGTTCTAAGCTATTGTGGGGGCGTTCTTTTCTCCGCTGTAAAACGCCTCCTGCTTACAATTAGTCAACCTCATTGAGTGGAAGAAGTACTCACCCCCTCTAAAGAAAAAAAATCTCTGGTAATGCCCAGTTGAGCTCATCATAAATTACAACCTAGTATCTCTGTATTGAGACAACCCCCTTTTTAATCAAGGAACATTTATTCAACCATTTATCAAGATTAACAACAATCATTATCCACCTCCTACATATTTAATGTGAGACAACCCCTTTAACAATTTTTTTTTTTTTTAATCACAAATACTTTTCGTCCTCCAAAATAATAATAAAAAAGCACACAAGATTACCTGGTCAGGGGCAGGTAGGACACACATGCCTCGGCCTTTGGCTTTCTTTTCCACTGGCGCTTTTCGTTGATAGCCCCTGACTCTAGCACATGTCATCATATTATTAAAGTATAAATGCAATGGATCTCCCTTTGTCTGGAAATAAAAAGTTGCAGTATTATAACAAAATATCTTAAAAGTCACACGCCTATGTAATCTCAGTCAATTTTTCAACTGTATATTTAGTGCCAAGGAGAGTTAAAAAAAAAAAAAAAAGTGTCTCGAGTTAATGGAACAGCAGGGAATTTTTAATTAGAGTACATTATAAAAATGGTTAAATTATTTTAAAGGACCTTGTGGGAATCTATTGAATGTTATGTGGTATGATGGGGCATAAGAAGATCTAAGCAGGGTGTTATCTAAGCGGGATCTCTGCCAGAATCATATTCCTCACCAACCGTTACACCGATGCCTCTACCATGTGCCAGTCATTACATTGGCTATGCATCCACTCCAGAATCCAGTACAAAACTACTACCCTCATCCACAAAGCACTCCATGGCTCAGCACCACCCTACATCTCTTCTCTGGTCTCAGTCTACCACCCTACCCGTGCCCTCCGCTCCGCTAATGACCTCAGGTTAGCATCCTCAATAATCAGAACCTCCCATTCCCGTCTCCAAGACTTTTCACGTGCTGCGCCGATTCTTTGGAATGCACTACCTAGGTTAATACGATTAATCCCCAATCCCCACAGTTTTAAGCGTGCCCTAAAAACTCATTTGTTCAGACTGGCCTACCGCCTCAATGCATTAACCTAACCATCCCTGTGTGGCCCATTCAAAAAAAAAATAAAATAAAATAAAATAATCAGGTTCCTCTCATCGTGTTCTCATACACTTTATGCAGTTAATAGCACTCTGTGTCTGTACTGCTACATACTTAGGCTGATAACTGGTTCATGCAGCTTTACATGAACACCCGAGCCTTACACTATGGCTGGTCCAAATAACTAAAGCAATTGTTACCATCCACCTCTCGTGTCTCCCCTTTTCCTCATAGTTTGTAAGCTTGCGAGCAGGGCCCTCATTCCTCCTGGTATCTATTTTGAACTGTGATTTCTGTTATGCTGTAATGTCTACTGTCTGTACAAGTCCCCTCTATAAGTTGTAAAGCGCTGCGGAATATGTTGGCGCTATATAAATAAAAATTATTATTATTATTATCTTACCACCATGCTTGGACGGCCGGGTTTGCCTCCTTCAGTAGACTTGTTCTTTTCTATGTGCCTTTGGTGCAAAATTCTCACCTCAACAATTTCACCCTGTTCAGGGATACATAAAGGCTCTGGATCATCTGCAACATCAGATCGATTCCAAATAGGAAAACAAATTGGTGCCCGCATATCTGATCTCCTGTCATCTGGAAAAAAAAAAAAAGATCACTTAAACTTTGAAGAAGAGTGTGATGACGCTACAGTCTGACATGATCCACAATTTTGTGACATTCCGAGCAGTTTTACTCCAGAATTCTGATGAAAACTATTTGATTGCTCGAGTGGCACAGGTCTATAGCCATTGCAAATTAGGAGCACATTTGTCATTACCTACCGCCTTCATTAGACTTCCTCTTCCTGACTTTCATGGGCCTGTTATATAGGCCATCTACAGAAAACTCCTGTTTTTTTTCTCTCTGCATGACATCTAGAGCGTCGACCCCGTGTTCAGACTGGTAACCAAATCCAGGAATAGAAGATAAATCAATCTCAGCCTTTTCCTGCAATGTCCGGTTTTCTTTAGCCTTGAGCCCATCTTTTCCACAGTACGATTTGCTCTTCAGGCATTCACAACTAAACATACAAGCTTCATGGCGGCAGTGAGTGGGCAAAAGCTTTGTATGATTTAAACTGGAACAAATGCAACCTAACCGGCAAAATTCACTCTTGCAGAAAGTTTTTGGTTTCTTGTTGAAGGTCAGGATAGGTTTCTTTTTCAGGGAAGCCTAGGGAGGAAAATAAAGAACAACAAGATAGTTTAGAAAATTTGAAAAGAAGTTGCAACCTATAAAAAAATAATAAGAAAAAAATGGTAGAATAAAAGCAAACCAAGTGGGATAAAACTCTGCCATCAGGGTAGATAAGTTTGGTGAGTGAATAACTAGTAGATATTGTCTTTATCCTATCAATTTAATAAAACAAAAAACCAATCAGATCAAGACCCATTTACCTGCATCAAAGATTATAAGAAAATGTTAAAAGGTGAATAAACCCCTGTAAAAACAGGATTTTTGGTTATTTACCCTAAAGTCTGTTTCTCAGAGCCTTCATTGGGGACAAAGGAAACCATGGGTGTAAGCTGCTGTCACTAGGAGGCCGAGACTATGCACAAAAAAAGGTAGCTCCTCCTCCGCAGTGTACACCCCATCGACCGTAACTAGGATAATCAGTTAGTGAGAAAGCAGTAGGGGAAGCAACATGTAGAAGAAAAATAAAACACACAAACTAACAATATAATACAGTAAACAGAGCTGTTTAAGGCTACTTTCACACTAGCGTCGTGTGACGTACGTCCCAATGCGTCGTTTTGGAGAAAAAACGCATCCTGCAAAGTTGCCCACAGGATGCGTTTTTTCTCCATAGACTTGCATTAGCAACGCATTGCCACATGTCGCATCCATCGTGCGACGGATGCGTCGTGTTTTAGCGTACTGTTGGCACAAAAAAAAGTTCCATGTAACTTTTTTTTTGCGCATCGTGTCCGCCATTTTCGAACGCACATGCGTGGCCGAAACTCCGCCCCGTTCTCCCCGGACTGCAGAATGGGCAGCGGATGCGTTGTAAAACTGCATCCGCTGCCCACGTCTTGCAGCTACTTCACAGCATCCGTTGGCCCGACGCATTGCGACGGGCCCGTACTGACCGATCAGTGTGAAGGTAGCCCTACATGGGAGGGTGCAGTGTCCCCAATGAAGACTCCGAGAAACAGATTTTACCGTAAGCAACCCAAAATCCTGTTTTCTCTATCGCTTCATTGGGGGACACAGAAAACCATGGGACGTCGAAAAGCAGTATCCAAGGGGAGGGAACAGAAGACAACTTCAATCGGGGCGGAGAACTCACTACTGCTGCCTGCAAGGTCTTTCTACCTAAGCTGGCATCCACCGAAGCATAGGAATGAATCCTGAAAAAAAATTAGCAAACATGTGGAGGAACAATTATTGCTCTGCAGAGCTGCATGGCGGAGGTCCTATGTGTACTGCCAGGAGGTGCCCACTGCCCCGGGTAGAGTGTGCCTTACCAGAAGAAGGTGATCTGCTCTGACCCAGTAAGCCTACAATTGCCGTCCAGAGCCAACGAGCAATTGTTGACCCTATAGGCTGGAAGGCCTCTATACGCACGAGCCCGTGCTCCATAAAGAGAATCAAGAATGACGGACAGAGCCATGATGAGAAGATACGGGAAGAGCACTGAAACTGATTCATAGAATGTGCAAATACCACTGTCACAGTCTCTGCGAGACTCTGGGAGTGGTCGAGAGCCTGAAAGGGCAGGCGACAAAACTAAAATGGACCCGCATCTCTGGTGCCCTGAAGAAAAAAGGACATGGATAAAAACTTCCATGGAAACAAAAAACACCTGTGGTCCCCAGGAAGCAATTACTGAACGAAGAGACTCCATCCTGAAAAGACAAAGACGGACTCCCCTGTTAAGCAATCTTCGATCCACGACGAGTCAAGCGGAGGAAAATCCACCAGCACTGTTCCTGGGGGATCTATCCCTCCAATCACGGAAATGTCCGGAAGAAGATTTAAAGGAAACCTTTTCCCTAACCTGGCGAGCCTGTGACTTCTCTTGGTGGGAGAACTCCTCCGTCGAAGGGGAGCATTGAAAGTGCCGAAACCCATATGACAAAGGGGAACAACGAGGTTTGGCCTGAGGAAGGAGAGAGATCATCCCTCCGGTGTCCTCCTTAAAGGGAATCTGTCGCCCCAAAAATTGTATATGAGATAAGGACACCGGCATCAGGTGCTTATCTACAGCATTCTGTAATGCTGTAGATAAGCCCCCGATGTATCCTGAAAGGTAAGAAAAACAAGTTATATTATACTCACCCAGGGGCGGTCCCGGTTCGTTTCGCGTCCGATGGGCTTCGTGGTCCGGGTCCGGCGCCTCCTATCTTCATAAAATGAAGTCCACTTCTTGTCTTCCTGCCGCGGCTCTGGCGCAGGCGTACTTTGTCCGCAGGCACTGCGCCTCTCTGACCTTGCCCGCGGAAAGACAAGAAGAGGGAGACAAGAAGAGGACGTGATCGTATGAAGATAGGAGGCGCCGGACCCGGACCGCGACGCCCATCAGACCGGACCTTTCAGGTTACATCGGGGCTTATCTACAGCATTATAGAATGCAAAAGACTATGATCAAGTCATTGGAGTCCTTGAGGGATGCTCCATTTGTAAGTGGGAGGACCGTGTTGGTAGATAATCTGGAAACTGGATGGTTCACAGTTGGAGAAGCGGTCCAGTTTCCGTTCGCTCAGGGGCGAAGGGATAAAAGATGCCGAGGCGCTTCCCTGTTTAGAAGCGTCTGGTCAGGTTTTCCCATTCTCTGGAAAGTACCTCCTCAAATTCTCTGTGTGTGGCAAAGACCTTGGGCGCTGGCCTCGACCGTCTAAATGAAACAGCCTGTTGTGCGGGTTCCGTAGTGGTATCCATAATGTTAATGGTCTGACTGACCGCCACAATGAGGCTCTGGACCATTTCTCTTTAATTAGTGGCCTGGTCAGAACCCAGGTCCAAGTCAGCCTCTGAGAGGCGGTTTCGGATGCACTGATTCGGGGGGGGGGGAGGACCAGGAAGAAGCAGTCCGCCGGGAGAGAACCTAGGACGCTCCAGCCTGGATCTCTTACGGCCCATGTTGGTAGGCACAGCCGGTGAGTTCTGCGATCCGCTATCAACAGCGGAGGCAAGAAGGGACAACCTGTGAGGAACCAACACCAGGGTCTGTGAAACCTTGGTGAGATCCGCAACAGATTGTGATAGAGAGGTAGCCCACACTGGGATAGGGGCTCTGTCAGGGGCCCTGACAGAGGGAGGACTGACCTGAAGGGAGCTTGCAATTACATGAAGAGCAGACAAAGTCTCTGACTAGAGCAGCGGAAGCAGGAGGGTGAGAGCACGCTCCTTTAGGATTAGGCATGATAAGAAGCAGACCCACTAACTGATGCCAGAAGGTTAGGGGACAGAAAGATATAAGCTGAGGAGAGTGTCAGTCTGCAGAGCTGAGATACTCACAGAAAGATGCTGGCCCTGAAAACACTGCTACCAGGCTGTAGTCCAGGACAAAAGCAAGGCGGTAGGGCGAATGCAGGAGAAGAAGATGCAGGTCCTGCCGAGATGAGCCACCTTCCGGGTCCAGATGCAGGAAAATGGCGACCGAAGAGGAAAACCGGAAGGTCCAGAAAACATGCGCAGATGCAGCGCTGCCAAGAGAGGGGGGAGGCGTAGACTGAAAGAGCCTGCTCACTGAGGCCAGAAGGACAAACTGAGCTAGCCGCCGGAGCAAGAGGCAGAAGAAAACCCCTTCAATGGAGCCTGGAGGAAGGGAAGGAGATAACCACCGAAGCCAGGAAGAGGGGGTGTGTTAATAACGAAAAGGAGAAAAGCTCACCCGAAGTCACTGAAGAGGCTGGGGAGAAGCCGGGGCCTAGATTAAAGGGAACCTGTCACCCCCAAAATCGAAGGTGAGCTAAGCCCACCGGCATCAGGGGCTTATCTACAGCATTCTGTAATGCTGTAGATAAGCCCCCGATGTAACCTGAAAGATGAGAAAAAGAGGTTAGATTATACTCACCCAGGGGCGGTCCTGCTGCGATGGGCGTCGCGGTCCGGTTGCGTCGTGTTGTGGCGGACCGCCGGCCGCAAAAAACGTTACATGTAACTTTTTTTGTGCCGACGGTCCGCCATTTCCGACCGTGCATGCACGGCCGGAACTCCGCCCCCACCTCCCCACACCTCACAATGGGGCAGCGGATGCGTGGAAAAACAGCATCCGCTGCCCCCGTTGTGCGGCGCTTGCACAGTATGCGTCGGGCCGACGCAGCGCGACGGCCCCGTACCGACGCTAGTGTGAAAGTAGCCTAAACGGTGTTGAGAATGGTCACAAAAATTTCCCTTTTGCCAATGTGTAACATACATGATCGTGGGGTGCGGATTGGTTGTCATGGCAGCTTACTGAAGACCTTCATAGCTGCAATCTTCATTTTATTTCATACATATTATATATTGCAGGGATTCAGGCTCGCAGTTAGGCATTAGGTAGCATTTGCACAAGCTATGCGGTTTGGTCCAAAAATGCGCAGTTTTATTTCTTTCATAAAACTCCAAGCAATTCAAAACCAAAAACAGCACAAGGGTATCACAGCAACTAAATAGCTCATTTAGCTGGGCACATATATGTCAGTCAGGGCTCACTCAAATTACAGTCCTTTTTCCCAGGGCAAACTTTACTCAAATAAGAGGGATGGTCCTAACAATCTCAGTATCAACTTCAGCCTGAGCTACAGCAGCTTCTAGCATCAAACAGAAGTGTTTAATCTCTGGGCACAGTTCACACTAAACATCCTTACACACGGTTATCTGCAGCAACACAAAGACTGCTCAGCTTTCCTAGCTGACTCATGAAGTCTCCATTCAGAGAGAGACCTTGATTTGTCTTTCTCCCAGCTACAGCTCACATTTTAGCTGGTCACTCACCAGCAGCACACTCGACTCGGATTCATTCAGCAGTCTGACATACATAGTGAATACAGCTCCTGGTTCTTGTACAAAGCTAGGCAAGTGCATCTAATGAAGATATGTAGTGTTAGGCTGGGGTCACACTTGTGAATGCAATGTGAGAAACTCGCGGGAGTCTCTCGACAACACCCGGCACTGACGCCGGCACTTGGGGCTGGAGTGTGCGGCTGCATGTATTTCTATGCAACTGAAGGCACCGGTCCCAAATGCCGGCGGCAGTGCCGGGTATTGAGGCGGGTTTCTCGCATTGCAGTTGCAAGTGTGACCCCGGCATTAAGACTTAAACCAGTCCTACCTTGATTTGCTAGTAAATATATATATTTGCAGTGTTGTCATGTCTGTAATAGTTCAAACAATATATATCTTGTCAACCCCTACAGTAAACTCCATAAAGAGAAAAGAGAAATATGAAAACACAACAATTGTTCTTTTTTGTTTGTCACTGCACCTCCAGAAAAATGGAATGAAAAACAAAACGTAGTTTTATCACACTTGGAATTTTTGATCCCTGGTTTTCCTGTATACTGTATAGGAAAATAAATGGCATCATTTAAAACTGCAATTTTCCCAGCAAAAACAAGCTCTAATATTACGAATAGGTTGATGAAAAATAGAAAAGTTATGGCTCTTGAGAGAAGAGAAGAAAGAAAAAAAAATACGTAAGTGCCAGTGGCGTATCTAGGGGGGGCAACCGGGGCATGTGCCCCGGGCGCAGCCGGCAGGGGGGCGCAGTCGGGCCGCCTAATTCGGCGGTCCGCAGTGTCTCCCCCGGCGGCTGCATTCTGCCGCCCCCGGTCTGGGAGTCAGCTGTTCTCTGTGTCGACTGTCAAGCTGACAGCCGGCACAGAGAAGCTGCAGAGTGCCGGCTCCCAATGTGTGCAGAAAGGGAGGGGAGCCCCTGCAGAGTGGCTGCGGCGGGCAGGGAGAAATCCCTGCAGCTCCGCTGCCCAGCGATCTGTCTTCGGGCTTCCTCTTGCTTCCTCTCACACAGACGCGCCGCTGGATGACGTCATCATTCAGCGGCCGGCTGTGTGAGAGGAAGGCGATGGAGCTGCTGCGGCAGAGCGCGAGGAGAGGTGAGAGGTGTGTGTGTGTGTGTGTGTGAGAATGTGTGTGTGAGAATGTGTGTGTGTGAGAATGTGTGTGTGTGTGAATGTGTGTGTGTGTGAATGTGTGTGTGTCAGTGTGTGTGTGTGAATGTGTGTGTGTCAGTGTGTGTGAATGTGTGTGTCAGTGTGTGTGTCAGTGTGTGTGTCAGTGTGTGAATGTGTGTGTGTGTATCGCGCTGCAGGGGAATGTGCAGAGAAGTGAATGGTGTGTGTGTGGGGGGAGGGGAGGGCAATGATGGGGCTGACGGGGGCGCCAAAATGAATCCTTGCCCCGGGTGCCTGAAACGATAGATACACCTCTGGTAAGTGCAGAAATAAAAAATTGCCTTGTCGCCAATATAACATGTCAATGTGTGTTAGCGCTATCCACCCAAGTCATGAGCTAGCTTACCTGGGCTGTAAGGAGAGTGCATAGAGAGACACTTGCCCGTTCCTCGGTGATATAAGTGCGTGGCTTGCCTTCCAAGATGGCACACTCTTCAAAATCCGAAAGTTTTAACTGACTTTTAGAAAACCCAATAGGTTTTGAAAACAATTGCTGACTTTGCATCTGAGCTTGATAGAAGTTCTGCTGTATTGTGTCCATCTGCTCACCCGCTGAGGGCTTTACTACAGGCTGGGACTTCGACAGTAATTCCACAGAACTGGATGGCGAGGTCATTACTAGGTCCATAAGGTATGATGGGGAACAGTACTTCTTGCTTGGACTGTGCGATTTCAAAGCCTTTTTTACATTAGGAGGGACTGGTAAAATAGGCTTTAGTTTGGAATCTGATTTAAGGGTGGGCGCTCTGCGAGTATACTTGCGTTTTACCCTTGGTACAGGAAACGATTCTGCAGCATTTAAGGAGGACATTGCTTGTTGTGCCTGCTTCTTTAGAACACTGTCCAGCGTCCTCACGTAACTGCTGCTTTTAGTTGGAAGCTGGTAACTAATAGAGGATTCCGGTTCCGGAGACAGTTCTTTGAGGTCGCCCATCAGTTTTGCTTCATTCTCTAGATACTCATCAAGTTCATCGCTGCAAAAGGCCGAAAGATTCTTCAGGGAGCTCTCCGGTCGTCCGGCTGCAGAAAGGAATATTTATTAGATCACGTTTACAGTAATACTTCTTAGTCAGGTCCTAGTGCATTGCCCCAAACAATAGGCATATACAGTTGTGCTCAAAAGTTTACAAGCCCTTGCTTTCTTTGGCCTTTTTTCAGAGAATATGAATGATAACACCAAAACTTTTTCTCCACTCATGGTTAGTGGTTGGGTGAAGTCATTTATTGTCAAACTACTGTGTTTTCTCTTTTTAAATCACAATGACAACCAAAAACATCCATATGACCCTGATCAAAAGTTCACATACCCTGGTGATTGTGGCCTGACAGCATGCACAGAAGTTGACACAAATGGGCTTGAATGGCTACTAAAGGTAACATCCTCACCGTGACCTGTTTGCTTGTAATCAGTGTGTGTGCATAAAAGCTCAGTGAGTTTCTGGGATCCAGACAGACTCTTGCATCTTTCATCCAGCCACTGATGCTTCTGGATTGTGAGTCATGGGGAAAGCAAAAGAATTGCCAATGGATCTACGGGAAAAGGTAGTTGAACTGTATAAAACAGGAATGGGATACAAAAAGATATCCAAGGAATTGATAATGCCAGTCAGCAGCATTCAAACTGATTAACAAATGGAAAATCAGGGGCTCTGTAAAAACAAGACCATGGTCAGGTAAACCAGCAAAAATGCCCTCCACAACTGCCAGGAAAATTGTTCGGGCTGCAAAGAAAAACCCACAAACAACATCAGCTGAAATATAGGACTCTCTGAAAACTAGCGGTGTGGTTGTTTCAAGATGCACAAAAAGGAGGCACTTGAAGAAAAATGGGCTGCATGGTCGAGTCGCCAGAAGAAAGTCATTACTGCGCAAATGCCACCAAGTATCTCGCCTACAAAATGCAAAACAGCACAGATACAAGCCTCAAAACTTCTGGAACAAGGTAATCTGGAGTCATGAGACCAAAATTTTACTTTTTGACCTCAACCATAAATGTTACATTTTGAGAGCGGTCAACACGGCCTATGATGAAAGGAACCATTCCTACTGTAAAGCAGAGTGGTGAATCGCTGATGTTTTGGGAGGGGGGGATGTGTGAGCTACAAAGGCACAGGAAACTTGGTCAAAGTTGAAGGAAAAATGAATGCAGGACGTTATCAGCAAATACTGGAGGCAAATTTGCACTCATCAGCCCGGAGGCTGCGCATGGGACGTATTTGGACATTCCAAGATGATCCAAAACACAAGGCCAAGTCGACCTGTCATTGGCTACAGCAGAACAAAGTGAAGTGTCACGCCGCAGCCTCTCTCGCCGCTTCCCCGACTCCCGCTATACTTACCGTTCTGCGGTGTCCCTGCGCACTCCTGCTTGTCCCCCCGGCGTATGCTTCTCTGCTCGCGCAGCCGGCTCCTGTTCCCCGTCGGATGCGTGCACTGACCGAGTGCGTCCAGGAAAATCTGGCCAGAGGTTTTATCCGGAAATACTCTTCACTTGCGTTCGAGGGTTTCTTCTTTTGTTAAGAAAAAGGATGGAACTCTTCGTCCTGCATCGTTTACCGGGGTCTCAACAGTATCACTATTAAGAACAAGTACCCGCTCCTTCTCATTCCGGAGCTGTTTGACCGGTTACGGGGAGCACAAATCTTTACTAAACTCAATCTCCGTGGGGTTTACAACCTAATCCGTATCCGCTCCGGAGATGAGTGGAAGACCGTTTTAACACCAGAGATGGGCACTGAGTATTTGGTCATGCCCTTCGGCTTGTGCAATGCCCCCGTAGTATTCCAGGAATTTGTGAATGATATTTTCCGAGATCTTCTGTACTCTTCTGTGGTGGTATACTTGGACAATATTCTCATTTTCTCTCCGGATCAATCTACCCATAGAAGGGACATCCGTCTCGTTTTATTGCGTCTGAGGGAGAATAGTCTTTACGCCAAGCTCGAAAAGTGCGCCTTCGAACTGTCGTCTCTCCCGTTACATCATCTCTGATTCTGGTTTAAGCATGGATCTGGAGAAGGTGTCCGCCGTGCTCAACTGGCCACGTCCTCATGGTGTCAAAGCAATCCAGCGTTTCCTTGGTTTCGCAAATTATTACCGGCAGTTCATCCCTCACTTTTCATCTTTGACCGGTCCCATCACCTCTCTGACATGCAAGGGGGCCAACACTCACATCTGGATGTCTGAGGCTGAAGATGCCTTTTTGTCCCTGAAACAAGCCTTCGCCAAAGCTCCCGTACGTCATTGTTGTGAGGCCATCTTGAGGTGGATGCTTCAGCTGTCGGGGCCAGAGCGGTACTTTCTCAGAAATCTTCCTCCGGGTGGCGTGTCACCTGCGGTTTCTTCTCCAAGACATTCTCCACCTTGGAACGGAACTATTCCATTGGTGACAGGGAGCTATTGGCCATCAAGTTGGCGTTGCAGGAATGGAGATACTTATTGGAGGGAGCCGTTCATCCTTCTAAGATCTAGACGGACCATAAGAACCTAGCATATATCCTTACGACACAGAGACTTAACCCCCGACAAGATAAATGGTCTATGTTCTTTGCCCATTTTAATTTTGAGCTGCACTTCTGTCCTGGCAATACGAATCTCAAGCCTGGTGCATTGTCCAGGTCTTATTTGTCTATCGATATGGAGGAGTTACCTACACACATCTTGGATCCCTCCAAGATTATCATGGTAGCACCTGTTAGTCTGACTTCTTTACCTCCGGGTAAAACTTTCGTTGCTGAGTGCAACAGGAGGCTAGTCTTACACTGGGGACATGCCTCCAAATTTGCAGGTCATGTTGGACTCAAGGACTCTCATGCTCGTTTCCCGCTACTATTGGTGGCCAACCCTTTTCCAAGATGTCCGAAGCTTTATAGCCTCCTGTCCATCTTGTGCCAAGAACAAGGTTCCTAGGCAACTACCTTCTGGACTCCTTCTTCCGCTTCCAGTCCCATCGGCTCCTTGGCAGCATATTACAATGGATTTTATTACCGATCTGCCTCGGTCTTCCGGCTGCATCGTCATCCTCGTGGTTGTGGATACATTCTCCTAGGTGGCTCATTTCATATCTCTTCCTGGTTTGCCCTCGGCACCTGAGTTGGCGAAAGCTTTTGTCCGCCATATTTTTCGTATTCATGGCCTTCCTCAGCATATCGTTTCAGACAGGGGAGTCCATTTCACCTCTCGGTTCTGGAGAGCTCTCTGCAACTTTATGAACATCACCTTTGACTTCTCTTCTGCCTACCACCCACAGACCAACGGCCAGGTGGAACGTATTAATCAGACTTTGGTGACTTATCTCCGTCATTTCTCTAACTCCCACCAGAATGACTGGTCAGATTTACTCCTGTGGGCTGAATTCGCATACAACAATCACGCCAGCGAATCTTCTTCAAAGTCACCTTTCTTTATCGTCTACGGGCAGCATCCTGGTGTACCTCTACCGGTTCCTCCTGTCTCAGGTGTGTCGGCGGCTGATCTTCTGTCTGGTGAATTCTCCAGGATTTGGCAGGAGACCAAGACCGCTCTCGATCAAGTACACAACAGAATGAAAAAGCATGCGGGCAAGAGGTGTTTAGATTCCCCACTTTATCTTCCTGGTGATAAGGTGTGGTTATCTTCCAAGTGTGTCCGCTTAAAGATCCCCTCGCGTAAGCTGGGTCCCCGCTATATCGGACCTTTTGAGGTCTTGGCCCGCATCAATGATGTCTCTTACAAGTTAAAGCTACCTGCCTCGCTCCGCATTCCCAATTCATTCCACGTTTCTCTTCTGAAACCAGTTGTTCTCAACCAGTTCCAGGCTTCTACTGCTCATTCTCCTCGGCCTGTTTCCACTGATGATGTCTTTGAAGTTAAGGACATCCTTGCGATGAAAAAGCTAAGAGGGAGGACTTTTTTTCTGGTTGATTGGAAGGGTTTTGGTCCTGAGGAGAGATCTTCGGAGCCTCGGGAGAACATCCAGGCTCCCCGAATTTTGGCAAGTTTTCTTTCCGGTCTTAGGAGGGAGGGGCGTAAGGAGGGGGGTACTGTCATGCCGCCGCCTTTCTCGCCGCTTCCCCCCAACTCCCGCTATACTTACCGTTCCGCGGCGTCCCGACGTGCTCCTGCTTCAGCGGCGCACACTTCTCTTCCTGATCTCGCCCGCTCCTTCCAGCTCGCTCTGTGCTCCTGGAGGACCCTGACCCGGAAGGTACTTCGCTGCTTTTTATCTGTCCGCCTCTTCCTCCTGAAGGTGCCTGACTGTCATTTGTATTTTTCAAGTGATTCTGGCTCCACGTCTCTCTGCGGTCTCTTTACCCCGCTTGTCTGCTCTGCAGTTTGACCTGTGCTACTCTGCCTATTGTCCTCATCATCGTCCTTCTCTTTGCCCTCTTCTAGTGCCAGTCTTCCTGTGTCTCCAGCCAGTCCGTGTTCCAGTGTCTTGGCCGTGTCAGCCTACTAAGTGTCTCTATCCTGTCCGTGTTCATGTTACACCGCCGTTCCAGCCTGTCAGTGTCTCCTACCTCTCCGTGTTCTCGTGTTTCAGC
This sequence comes from Ranitomeya variabilis, assembly GCF_051348905.1. Classification (NCBI taxonomy): domain Eukaryota; kingdom Metazoa; phylum Chordata; class Amphibia; order Anura; family Dendrobatidae; genus Ranitomeya; species Ranitomeya variabilis. The sequence goes on from NC_135232.1 coordinate 671,676,274, forward strand.
CGTAACTGTCTGCGTCGCAGTCCTGCCCGTGTTCCCGTGCTCATTCCGTGTCATTCTTCCTTCCTGTCTTTCCTTCCTCCGGCTCACATTCCGGTTCTCTGTCCCTGGGTACCTGCTGCCGTGGTAGTAGTCTCCCCTGGGCCTGCCCCAACGCTCCTTGTATAAGGGGTGTTCCAAAAGGTCTACTCGCCCTAGGGAGGTTAGCTGTCATGGTCCAGTGGGTTCATCTTTGGAGTTCCTCCAGCTCTTACATGAAGGATCTGGAATGGCCATCTCAGTCTCCTGACCTCAATATCATTGAGCCACTCTGGAGAGATCTCAAGAGCGCAGTTCATGCTAGACAGCCCAGGAATTTATAGGAACTTTTTGCCAAGAGTGGGCAGCTTTACCACCTGAGAAGATAAAGAACCTCATCCACAACTACCACAAAAGACTTCAAGCTGTAATTGATGTTAAAAGGGGCAATACACGGTATTAAGAAATGGGGTATGTGAACTTGTGATCAGGGTCATTTGGATTTTTGGGTTGTCATTATGATTTAAAAAAGAGAAAACACAGTAGTTTGACAATAAATCGCTTCACCCAACCACCAACCATGAGTGGAGAAAAAGTTTTGGTGTTAATTTAACTAAGAACCATAAATTCACGTTACTTGAATAAGAGGGCAATAAATTTGCAACGATTTGAAATTTACACCACTATAAAATAAGCTTTATTGACCAGAAAGGTAATCACATAAAATATTTAGGATAAAATAAGGAAAAATATAAGGGAATAAAACTACAATTTTCACCCTTACAGCTTTGGACTATGCTCATCAGAAGTTTCCATCACTGATTCTATTAAAACACGGTATAAAATAGTGTAGGTATTTTGTCCAGAAAAATGATGGCTACTTTGACTGAAAACTAGCAGATCCCATTATAGTCAATGGTGTCCTTCTGGCACTGCTGTAATCTGTCATAAGACAGAACAGGCATTGCTGTTATTTTCGTGGTTAGGCTCCTATAAGAGAGCAGAACAGCAGAAATAATCACACAGATGTGAATGCAGTTAACCCTATAGATTCCCTCACCTTCGTTTTTCTGCAATGAAGTTGCTGATTCTGTAGAGAACTTATCTCGCCAGCCCTTTATCTTTGTGTAGTCAGTGGTTTTTCCAGTACGAGACACAAATGGCAATCCTAAAATTATAGCGATACAATAGAAGAGGCAGTGAAGAATGTACAGGCCTTGAATATTGTGAAAATCCCTAATGTGTTGTAAAATTTGTACTTTAAAAGACACATTTTTTCTCCAAAAGTTTTTGGGGAAAATTAGGGTATGTCTTCTAGTCTGAATGTAGCTTACAAGGGGTGGTGGCGGCAGGAGTTGGGAGATACTGTGGGCGCCGGGCTGGGAGGGGGGTGTTCAAAGGTGCAACGATGCTGCAAGTTCCAGTCTGGTAGGAGGGGGCGTTTGGCTGTGTGGGGGCTCCGCCAACATTTTGTGAAAGCCTCGAGCCCCCCGTACATCTATGGTTTTAATGTGGTGTATTCTAGGAAAAATGGCGCTGGAGGCGGCATATGCGCAGATTTCGATCTCTGCACAGAGATCTCGTTCCCCGAGTTCAAAATCTGTGCATGCGCCACCTACGGTGCCAATTTACTCGAAGTCCACTGCATTGAAACCATGGAAGTGTGGGGACTCCAAGATTTCACAAATTGTTGGCGGAGTCCCAGCACGAGTACAGGGAGAACATACAAACTCCTTGCAGATGCTGTCCTTATATACACACAAATTCCCATTTATTTTTTTTGTTACATGCTACTGTCATAGTCCTTTCTGCCCCCATAATTCCTGTGGTGAAAGAATTATTACTTACCTTGTGCACAGAGGCCATCATCATCATATTTTGTATCACTGGTGATATACGGCAATGGAAGCTCCACTCCTAGATACCGCAGATCAATGCTCATGGCAGGGTCAACTATGTTCAATTTTAATCCCACTGTACATTAAGTGAATACAGTGTCAAGTAATTAAAGCAAAACAAATAAAAACAGCAAATTGAAAGGGGTTGTCCAGACTTATGATACTGATGACCTATCCTTTGGATATTCAATAGCATAAAAGCTAAACTGTTGATCTCTGCAACAACTACTGCACAGTGAACGGAGCTCTGCCGGTCCTGCTCCGTTCACCATTTACATCCAGTCCCTGGTGCGGATAATAGCTGATTGGTGGTAGTGTTGGGTGTAGACCACCCCATAGATCTGGTACCGATTAGAGATGAGCTAATTTGATCGGGTCGCTCCTTATTCGGATAGCCTGTGTGTTGGGCTCTCCATGAATGTGCTGTGACACAGCCGCGACACATGCGGCTGCGGAGCTGAACAGGCGGCACATTCCATGATTCCGGGTTTTCTCAGCGGTTTATTCTGTACGCGCTATAGCTTGCCGAATAAGCAGGGACCCGATCCAATTTGCTCATCTCTTAGCATTGATGATTTTTCAGCTGATCGGTGGGGGTGCCAAATGTTTGACCACAACCAGTCTAGTATTTATGACATAACTGCTCATTGGTGGGTGTGCCAGGTTTTGGACCCTGACCAGTCTAATATTGATGACCTTGCAGCTGATCAGTGATGTTGATAAGTATTGCATTCAGATTAATCTGGTATTGATGACCTCGCGCCGATCGTATGGGTGCCAAGTGTTGGACCCAGACCAATCTTGTATTGATGACCACACAGATGATCCATGGAGGTGCTGAGTGTTGGACCCTGTCAAATCTGTCAATGACCTTGCAGCTGATCTTTTGGGCTGACTTATCATAAGGGTGCAGTCAGACAGCTGTATAAATCAGACGGAGATTGGACCACAGTGCATGGACTGGCCAGCAGCTCTCCTGTACACTTCTCTCCTGATGCTTTCTGATCTCGGTCTAATTTATATGGTTGTTCGACGGCTACCTAAAATAGATAATCAATATTATAAGCCAGGAAAACCCCTTGAAATGAACCAGCCTTATACCTTGTTGTAGGGCCGGGTGGATGACCTGCCTATACTTCATGGTCTTCAAATGAATCAACAATTGAGTCTCCAACTCCAATATCTTCTTCATATCATCTGGAAAAAAAATAGCTAACATCATTATTTTCTAATAACTGAATAAGCAAAGAAGACAGTTTCCTATGAATGGAGGATAGCACACCCACAGCGACGACACCTTCCTTGTCGACATAATAAGGTTAAGCTAAATGGACCCTGTAATGCCCTGACGGTAAAAAAGTTGTCCAGTATATTCCCCGAAGAGAAATATATCCAGTACGTAGAGAAATTATCTGGCAAACACAAGCACATGCAAAAATGAATTCATGAAATTCCCAGACTTTATAGGCATCCAAACATCTATCAAAATGCAGTGTTGTAGGCTCTCCTCCCACCTGGTTTGTGCCATTCTGACCCATTGCACAATTTCGTATTATGATATTGGTGTACGTTCGGATATTATGATTAACATCCTCATATCAGGGTCATGTCCAGGGCTCCATGGCTTTCCTAGTATTGCACATATCAGTACACTGCTCATCTTATTACTGTTATCTTTGTAATATTTAGTTTAAAAGAAAAAATGGGACAGATTTTCATCAGGGAGCTGTATCAGATTTCCAGCAGAATGTGGTCCATCATCAGTAATTAAAGGGGTTGTCTGACTTTAACAATGATGGCCTATCCTTAGGATGGGTCATCAATGTCTGATCGGCGGAGGTGGGACAACCAGCATATCCAACAAAAAGCTGTTCCTGGTTTCCAACAGTACTGCTCAGTTGCGGAGGTGCACAACTCAATCGACTGTATAGTGACCACAGCTGGGTATTAGCATTGCACATCTGCCCCTATTCAAATCAACAGGGGGCATATGTGCAGTACCCGGCAACAGCCACTATTCCGTCGACGGAGTTGTGCAGCTCCAAAACTGAGCAGTTGTGGCCGCAGCCAACACCAGGAATAGCTGATCGGTGGAGGTGTCGGGAATCGCACCACAACCAATCAGACATTGATGACCTATTCTAAGGATAGGCCTTCGACGTTAAAGCTCCGGACAACACCTTTAAATTGTATGAAAAATGTTTTTGCAGTTTTCACAGTCTCATTGACTTACATAGGCAAGTTTGATCTGTGATTTGGATAAAAAAAATAAATAAAATAAAAACTGACATGTTTTGTTTGTCAGCAAAAAAACACGAATATGTGAATGAGTTAATTGACTGATGGGAACGTGTTCCATCCATGAAAAAGAAAACAATGGTGGTCGGGATGAGGCTGTATATGGGTGGGAAGTGAAATAAATAGGTTTCCTACTGGTCACAGGATGTCAGCGTAGCCCATATCAGAATACATTCATCATTTCTGAGTCTACCTGTTAGCTCTGTAGAGGCTTTGAGAGATGATAGACTGGAAGATACAGTATCCATTGGCTTCCTCACCGTGTGAACATCCAGAGCTTCCTAAAGAACACACATATGATAACATTGTTTTACTAAAATCAGGACATTTTTCAGTCTGGGATTTGAATAAGTACTCATATAATATATAACTTTAGAGGTGCAGCTGACATGGACTATGGCAAACAGATGTAAGGGTTAATGTGGAGTCACTGGGACTATACGGGAAGGGTGGGAGAATGATAAGACATGACATGGGATGATATTACATGTAGAAATTTGCAGTGGATTCTCAATAATTATGGAAAACGTGATTGAGCGGGCCTAGATGGCGCTTCGACTTTAGTCAATTATCCAACTGGATTCACACAGTTCTCCAGTATATGTCTTTATACTTTATATAGTCTACATAGAGACATTCCCAGCCCATAAGCTTTATTATATCATAAATGTAGGGCTACCAGCTCAGGATCCCTCTGTTATCCTGTATGAGCAGCTCCCATGCTTTGATTACAAGGATGGTCATGCATCTGGCTGAATTGGTCATCCCATGTATGCTGGGAATCCCATTAGCAGGGCCAGGGGAAGGGGGTCAATCAGCTTATCTCCCCCAGGGGCTGCATTTTAAAAAAAGGTAGTCTGTAATCAGACAACTCCTTTAAAAGAAGTGTCTAGGCGAAACAGACGTGGTTGCATGCAAGTAATAAATCTACACATATTAGGTTATGTTAAAAGGGAATCCATCAGTAGGATTTGGATATTTAGTCTGAGAGCAGTAGGAGGTAGGGGAAAAAAACCCTTATTCCAGGGATGTGTTACTGACTGGGCTGTGTTTTGCTGTTTCAATATAATCAAGTGTTTACTCAGAAGCAGATTATCACTACACGACTAGGTTTCTCATGCCTCCTGGTCCAACAAGGACCCCAGCACAAATTGTAAACAGAAAGCTGCCAATCAGTGATGTGGGCGGAGTTATACACAGCTCAGCATTCTGAGCTCTGCAGCAGAGAAAACAGCGATTGTAACACAACATGCAGTGTTGCATACTCACCTGGTCCCGGCGCTCCTAACGCTGTCCCATTGTCTCCCTCGCTGCAGCTCTTCCTGTATTCAGCGGTCATGTGGTGCCGCTCATTAAAGTAATGAATATGGACTCCACTCCCATAGGGGCGGAGCCGCATATTCATTACTGTAATGAGCGGTACCGGTGACCGCTCATTACAGGAAGAAGCTGCGGTACCATGGGACAGGCAGGGACAGCGTCAGGAGCGCCGGGACCAGGTGAGTATTTCATATTCACCTGTCCGCGTTCCATTCGCCGGGCGCCGCTCTGTCTTCCCATCCTCTTGCAGTGACTGTGCAGGTCAGAGGGCGCGATGACGTATGAGTGTGCGTGCCACCCTCTGCCTGAACAGTCAGTGCGGAGAGACAGGACGCTGAGGAGCGGCGGGCAGCGACGAGAGGAGAGTATGTGATTTTTTTTTTTTATTGCAGCAGCAGCATTACATGTGGCACACTGCTGTATGGAGCGTCTATGGGGCCATAACTGCATGGAGCATTATATGGGGCAGTATATGGGGCCATAACTGCATGGGGCATTATATGGGGCCATAACTACATGGAGCATTATATGGGGCATCTATGGGGCCATAACTGCATGGAGCATTATATGGAGCATCTATGGGGCCATAACTGCATGGAGCATTATATGGGGCATCTATGGGGCCATAACTGCATGGAGTATTATATGGGGCATCTATGGGGTCATAACTGCATGGAGCATTATATGGAGCATCTATGGGGCCATAACTGCATGGAGCATTATATGGAGCATATATGGGGCCATAACTGCATGGAGCATTATATGGGGCATCTATGGGGCCATAACTGCATGCAGTATCATATGGGGCATCTATGGGGTCATAACTGTATGGAGCATTATATGGAGCATCTATGGGGCCATAACTGCATGGAGCATTATATGGAGCATCTATGGGGCCATAACTGCATGGAGCATTATATGGAGCATCTATGGGGCCATAACTGTATGGAGCATTATATGGGGCCATAACTGCAAGGAGCATTATATGGGGCATCTATGGGGCCATAAAGAACTGCATGGAGCATTATATGGAGCATCTATGGGGCCATAACTGCATGGAGCATTATATGGGGCATCTATGGGGCCATAACTGCATGGGGCATTATATGGGGCATCTATGGGGCCATAAAGAACTGCATGGAGCATTATATGGGGCTCCTGATTCAATATGGATATTCAAAAACACTTAACCTACTGATGTCTCAATTTTACTTTTATTGCTATCTATTTTTATTTTTGACATATACCGGTAGCTGCTGCATTTTCCACCCTAGGCTTATACTCGAGTCAATAAGTTTTCCCAGTTTTTTGTTGCAAAATTAGGGGGGGTCGGCTTATACTCGGGTCGGCTTATACTCGAGTATATACGGTAATTTATTCTCCACAGACCGCCAGTAACTAAAAATAGACCTCTCCAAGGTCAAGTATAGCAAGCAAAAAGGGATCTTCTAATCAGGACAATGGGATTACTATGGCTATTGGGCCAAACTAAAAGGAATCAGTCAACTGATTCAAACTACGTTATTGCAATATTGTATGTTTTACGCTGAAAAGTCGATACTAGGCATCTTGGATGACTAGTCCGGGGCATGTTGCCTCATCCTGCTCTGCAAAACCGACTGGTCACTTATACTGGAGTCCCATTGAGCGTTTGCCATGAAGATACAGGGCCAAAGTGCAGCAGATAGTCTCCATACCTTTTATCTAACTACTCTATTATGCAGATTAGAGAGCAAAGAGAACAAAGGAGTATTCTACCTATTCTATATAGACTATTGGTGGGTGTTTGGCACCAGTCGTCCTATATTTCCATTCTTATGCACCTTATTTTTCTACTGTATGTTTTGTAATGACAATTTACTATGTGCAATTAATAAAAATACTTTTTAAACCGTAATACTACTTTGTTCTCTTTGCCCTCTAGTACACATGGAGTTAGCTATTTAACTGGTTTGGGGTTTGTTTTGCACAGTTTAGTGCTATTTTTTTTAAGTAAGTATGCTACCTGGTGTTGCTTTCTATTATGCAAATTGCCTCTTCAGAGAAGAAGAGAACTGGAACTCTAGCGCCACCCATTTGAAGTAGCAATCCTACCTTTAAATAATACCTTTAAAGGGTCTTGCCTTTTGGGAGTTTTGCCCCTCATCAGTGCAAAGTAGAAGATCTGACAAGACTTGCTGGGTGAAAGACCTCCCCAACAGATGTCCTGCTTTGCAGATGATGGGCACAACTCCTAAAACACGTGTCTACAAATGGAGTGTTCGGTTTGGCTGTTATCCCAAGTCATGTGGTAAGGTCCTTTAAAAAAAGGTCGATATTGTCTTTTAGGATTGTTACATTCAATAGAAAACACTAGAGTTACTGTCCTCTTCCTCTCTGAAGAGGATACCAACATAATTAAAATTGTCTGGCCTATAAGTCTCCTTACACTGCCTTGTCTCTCTACACAAAACTTTAACCCTTAGACATTTTTATTAGAAAACTACAGTTGTGTTCAAAAGTTTACATACCAAAGCTGAATTTTTGCTTTCTTGGCCTTTTTCCAGAGATTATGAATGATAACAAAACTTTTTCTCCACTCATGGTTAGTGGTTGGGTGAGGCCATTTATTGTCAAACTACTGTGTTTTCTCTTTATAAATCATAATGACAACCCAAAACATCCAAATGACCCTGATCAAAAGTTCCCATACCCCATTTCTTAATACCGTGTATTGCCCCCACTAGCATCAGTGACAGCTTGAAGTCTTTTGTGGTAGTTGTGGATGAGGTTCTTTATTTTCTCAGATGGTAAAGCTGCCCACTCTTCTTAGCAAAAAGCCTCCAGTTCCTGTAAATTTCAGGGCTGTCTAGCATGAACTGTGCACTTGAGATCTCCCCAGAGTGGCTCAATGATATTGAGGTCAGGAGACTGAGATGGCCACTCCAGAACCTTCACTTTGTTCTGCTGTAGCCAATGACCGGTCGACTTGGCCTTGTGTTTTGGATTGTTGTCATGTTGGAACGTCCAAGTACGTCCCATGCACAGCTTCTGGGCTGATGAGTGCAAATTTGCCTCGAGTATTTGCTGATAATGTGCTGCATTCATCTTTCCTTCATCTGTGCCTTTGTAGCTCACACATCCCCAAAACATCAGCGATCCACCTCTGTGCTTTACAGTAGGAATGGTGTTCCTTTCATCAAAAGCCTTGTTGATCTCTGTCAAAATGTAACATTTATGGTTGAGGCCAAAAAATTTAATTTTGGTTTTATCACTCCAAATTACCTTGTTCCAGAAGTTTTGAGGCTTGTCTCTGTGTCGTTTTGTGTATTGTAGGAGAGATATTTGGAGGAATTTGCGCAACGGCTTTCTTCTGGCGACTCGACCATGCAGACCACACCGTTAGTTTGTAGAGTGTCCAGTATTTCAGCTGATGTTATTTGTGGGTTTTTCTTTGCAACCTGAACAATTTTCCTGGCAGTTGTAGACGACATTTTTGTTGGTCTACCTTTTGTTTTTACAGAGCCCCCGATTTTCCATTTGTTAATCACAGTTTGAACGCTGCTGACTGGCATTATCAGTTCCTTGGATATTTTTTTTGCATCCCTTTCCTGTTTTATACAGTTCAACTACCTTTTCCCGTAGATCTGTTGACAATTCTTTTGCTTTCCCCATGACTCACAATCCAGAAACGTCAGTGGCTGGATGAAAGGTGCAAGAGTCTGTCTGGATCCCAGAAACTCACTCAGCTTTTATGCATGCACACCGATAACAAGCAAATAGGTCACAAGTGAGGATGTTACCTTTACTAGCCATTCAAACCCATTTGTGTCAACTTCTGTGCATGATATCAGGCCAAAATCACCAGGGATATGTGAACTTTTGATCAGGGTCATTTGGATGTTTTGGGCTGTCATTATGATTTAAAAAGAGAAAACACAGTAGTTTGACAGTAAATGGCTTCACCCAACCACTAACCATGAGTGGAGAATAAGTTTTGTTATCATTCATATTCTCTGAAAAAAGGCCAAGAATGCAAAAATTCTGCCGGGGTATGTAAACTTTTGAGCACAACTGTAATTGCAACTCGCTGTCTTTTCGTTAACGGCCACGCAACTTTTGGACAAAAATGTGACTAATAAAGCAATTTGCACAGAAGATCTAAGTAATAGGCTGGAGTCACACACAATGTATAAAAAAATATGTCCGATTTTGTCTGCTGAGAATCGCACAAATGTTTTCCGTATGGTGATCCGTATCTCGTCCGTGTGCTATGCCTGGATGCTTTTTTTTTGTCATCCGTATGGTGAGATTTTCTCACACAATTGCAAAATGAGCAAATAATGGCTGAGCCATTCCTGTCACCTGCCCAATGCCTGAGAATTTCTCGCAAGTCACACTGATGGTCCGTGTGCTGTGCGATTTTATTTTTTTTTCTCACACCCATAGACTTGCATCGGCGTTTCTCAGCTGAGATACGCGGACAATTGCAGCATGCTGCAATTTCACTCGCATGCGTAATATGGACGAGAAAAAAAACGGATGATGGGAGCTGCCCCATAGATTAACATTGGCCCGAGTTCTATGCAATTTTTTATCGCATAGCGCTTGTCCGCACTACAGACTAGTGAGACCCCGGCCATAGAGTGAAAATCCGTTGCGGCTCATGGTGTAGTCATGCTGCTTTTCCCATGTAAGATTATTTGTATAAGTGGAAAATTAATGCAAACCTCCTGTGACTTAAGATTAGATTACTGGGAATCTGTCAGAACGATTCAACCTCCCCTCCCCAAACTGTTTATGTGGTCATATAGACTGATAAAAAAAATAATTCAAGGTTTAATTAGTATGCAAATGAGGCTTAAGTGCTCTGGCACTATCACTTGATGAAACATCCACTAAGATGTCAAACAGAGGAAGGTGGGGCTTGATGGGGAATAGAGTCAAGGAGGCAGAGGCTTTGGAAGTGCTCATCACATCCAGGTAACTTAACAGTCAGGAGGTTTTTGCTATGTAACCAGAGAGCAGCTTGATGTAGGGGCTGAGTCTATGATTCCAGCAATATATCACTAACTGAGCTGCTTACTGAAGTTGTCAGGAAATAGGAAGAAGTTCTGATTACTTCTATTACACATACAGAACTCTCAGCTGCAGTTTCCTCTGCCTGCTAGCACAAGGCTGGAATTCTAAGCCACTCTTCCTCCCTCCCCCCTGCTATATTGTTGTAATGTGAGACCAGCCAGGAACACTCACTGAGGAATTTTTATGGCTTTGCGCTGCGAAAGCCAGTCTCCTGTCTAAACCCCTCATCCCCCCTCCCGCCTGATACCAGCTATAACTGGTACAGCAACTTCCAAACCGCATGGGACTCTTGTTCTTGAAAAGTTATGTACAAGGGCATCGATCAGGGATAGCGATATAAAAGTTACATATTCCGGATGTCCACCGAGGAATATATAACTCACTGAAAATCGCTAGGATCTAAGCCAACGAAATGCAAGGAACGGATTTCTCTGTAAGCGGGCCATATATCTACGGCATGTTTGTATTTAAAAGAACCCCCATGACGTGGTGGGCATCCTGATCATTGTGTCATTCGTCTCCAAGGTTCATACAGCGAGTTATGTATAGAAATGGCTTGTCATAACTCTAAGAAAGGGGAGTATTCAGCCTCTGAGTGAGGTCACCAGAGGGGGAGTGCCTTGGTTTTGGGCACGGAGATAAGTGAGTGAGACATCAGTCTTCACTAGTCTTTTGTCTAGGGTCTAGCTGTGAGACCCATCTGTAATGCATCTTGATGTATGCCCATCCCCCACAGCACATGGTCTGCCATGAGATGAAATGACATAACGAAATGTAAGTGTTTTTCAACTTTAATCCCATTTTATTTGTAATTGTACTGTACATATGATACTGGTCTACTTTTAGAATATCTTTTTATACTTCTGTAAACACTGCCTACCCTTTTGCAGTAAAATATATAAAATTACTAGCTTCGGTTCTCCTTGCTCTATAACGTACTGTCACGTCCTCTGAAGTGAATATGCTACTAATTTGGGTTGGCTCCGGACCCGTTATTTAATTAAGGAATCGGAGCTGCTGGTAGCGGATTTGTCCTGTGCGTTTGGGAGACTTTGTAACGACGGACGGCATTGATAATTATTGTGCCTGCCTGAGTGGGAGTAGTTGTATCGCCCTCGCTGCAGCGTGCCCATTAGACAGTACAAAGTAAGGCAGCCTTTCTGGCGACTAATTATCCTAGGTGCAGTACCCTGTCTGACCTGAGGGTAAGGGGGCGCCAGAGAGCTGCAAGTTCCAGACCGGAACTGGGAAGTGGAATATATATAAATCCCCTTCAGAAAAGAACTGGGCAACCAAACAACCCCGGTTCATGGCATATTAGTGTGAGCAGCGGGATAAAGGTATCCTTCCCTGGGTGACAGAAGTTTTAATAGAATCCCAGTTTTCTCTGCTCTAGATCTAGTAGAGCTCAGAATGTTGTTCTCTATATAACCCTGCCCACACCCCTAGCTTTCTGTGTACAGTGTCAGCGAACAGCCAATTAGTGGTGGGGTTACACAGATTAGCTTGGCTGCTAGTCACATTACACCTAGTCCTGCTGTAATCTCCTGCTGATAGAAAACTGATTGTATTGACACTAGAGTTAAGGTACCGTCACATTTAGCGACGCTGCAGCGATCTAGACAACGATGCCGATCGCTGCAGCGTCGCTGTGTGGTCGCTGGAGAGCTGTCACACAGACAGCTCTCCAGCGACCAACTATGCCCAAGTCCCCAGGTAACCAGGGTAAACATCGGGTTACTAAGCGCAGGGCCGCGCTTAGTAACCCGATGTTTACCCTGGTTACCAGTGAAGACATCGCTGAATCGGCGTCACACACGCCGACTCAGCGATGTCAGCGGGTGATACAGCGACGAAATAAGGTGCTGGCCTTCTAGCTCCGACCAACGATGTCACAGCAGGATCCTGATCGCTGCTGCGTGTCAAACACAACGATATCGCTATCCAGGACACTGCAACGTCACGGATCGCTAGCAATATCGTTGTTAAGTTGTTCAGTGTGAAGGTACCTTAAGTTGATGAGTAAGGCTTCTTTCACACGTCCGTCGTTTAGGGGTCATCGCAATGCGTCGTTCTGTGGAAAAACGCATCCTGCAAAGTTGCCCGCAGGATGCGTTTTTTGCACACAGACTTGTATTACCGACGCATCGTGACATATGGACGCACGTTCCATAAATCGTGCACTGGATGCGTCGGTATTTGGCGGGCCGTCGTATCAAAAAAACGTTCAAGAGAACGTTTTTTCGTACGTTGTGTCCTGCATTTCCTACCTCGCATGCGCGGCCGGAACTCTGCCCCCTCCTCCCTGGGACTTTACAGTGGGCAGCGGATACGTTGAAACACTGCGTCCGCTGCCCACATTGTGCAAAATATGCACAACGTCCGTCGGTATGTTGCGCCGACGCTTAGCGACGGCCCCGTACCGATGGAAGTGTGAAAGAAGCCTAAGGCTACTTTCACACTAGCGTTTTTTTGCACACGTCGCAATGCGTCGTTTTGGCGAAAAAAACGCATCCTGCAAAGTCGTCTGCAGGATGCGTTTTTTCCCCATAGACTAACATTAGCGACGCATTGACACGTCGCAACAGTCGTGCGACGGTTGCGCCGTGTTGTGGTGGACCGCCGGCCGCAAAAAACGTTACAGGTTTTTTGTGCCGACGGTCCGCCATTTCCGACCACGCATGCGCGGCCGGAACTCCGCCCCCACCTCCCTGCACCTCACAATGGGGCAGCGGATGCGTGGAAAAACAGCATCCGCTGCCCCCGTTGTGCGGCGCTTGCACAGTATGTGTCGGTACGTCGGGCCGACGTAGCGCGACGGCCCCGTACCGACGCTAGTGTGAAAGTAGCCTAAGGCTACTTTCACACTTCCGTCTTTTGGGTCACGTCGAAATCCGTCGATTTTTGAAAATGCAGGATCCAGCAAAAAAAAATTGCAGGATCCTGCATTTTCCCATAGACTTGTATTAGCGACGGATTGTGACGGATGGCCATCCGCTTCGTCAGTTGTGTACTGGATCCGTCGGAAAATAGCGTCCGTCGTGGAGAGAAAACGTTCAGAGGAACGTTTGTTCTGCACGTTGGAAAATCGGTCAGTGACGGGTCCTGCGCCGTCCGTCGTCCGCTATAATGGAAGCCTATGGACGCAGGATACGTTGCTGACCGTCACACACAGGAATCTAGCGACGTATCACGTTTTTTCCGTCTGAGCATGCCCGGAAGGATCTTCAAAGTCCGGGAAAAAGTCTCTCTCTCTCTCTCTCTCTCTCTCTCCAAGTCCCATATCTATACCAGGAAAGCTCAGCCGATGCATCCGTCATAACACTGGATGCGTTCCCTCCGTTGTATCACTATTTTATCGATATCCGTCGGCACGTCTTCCTGACGCATTAGGACAGGACACTGCCGACGGACGTGTGAAAGACGCCTAAGTGACATCCCTGGAATCAGGATCTCTGCCCCTAGATTATACTGCTCTCAGATTACTTGCTGACGGAATCCTTCCAAGCCTCATGCACATATGAATTAAAACAGCAAATTTTCAGTCTCTGAGCCACAGATTGAATCAGTAATAAGCATTGAAGACATACTCTTTCAAATAGCAACATGACCAAATAAACTAACAGTTTCTGAGGGCGGATTGTAATAACGGATTCCCCTTAAATTGTTACAAAATGGCATGAAATGCATATAAAACTGATACACCAAAGATGATACCTGCACAGGCCGATATAAAGCCGTAGTCCCCTCATTATAATAGGAAACACAAGAGTGAAAAACGTTACTTAGCGAACCTCTACAATATCTGGCACCTCGTTTTCTTAAATTTTACCTTAGAAGAAAAAGCAACAAATAAGACTCCGTCCACATCTTCAAGGTCTGGATTGAAATCTGGAAACAATCGTGGAGCTTCAATGGGATTGTCTTTTTTTGCAGGGCGTCCTACCTTAGACATTTTAGGCTTGGGCGGCCTCCCTCTTTTTTTCGCTATGGGTGCCACTGTGCCCTCATTTCCAGGGGTTGGTGTTACTGAAGGTTTAGTGAACTGTAAAGGGAATTTCCTTTTTGGACCACGGGAGGTTTTCAGTGCAGTTTGCAGGGTCGCATAGATTTCATCAATCTTCTTTTTACACATTCTTTTCCTTTTTTCTTTTATAGGGACGTCATCTCCTACCTCGGATTTAATAACCGGGCTTGGAAGAACAGGACTTTCTTTATAAATGGCAGATTTGTCATCCGTGTCTTGTAGTCCTTCCTCAGACAAGTCCGGTTTTAGTAGATCAGGAGCTTCAAAAGTGTTCTGATCAGCAGCACAAGGCTCCATCTGTAGTACAGGAGGACTGTCCGGGTCGGGCTTAAAAATCTTATCTTTTGCAAACCCAACTGGGCTGTTTAACGAGTGCTTACCATCCAGGTAAGGATCTTCCTTGAATTTTGCAAAGTGCTTCTCTAATATAGGATAATCAACATCGCTGTTGGAGTAATCATCTGTTACTTCGGCATCAGATGGTTCTTGCTTTACCGTAACGCTTCCCATGGCTGCAGTCTGACTGTAATCATAGCTATCTTCAGGTTCCTTTTTAACTACAATACTTGGCTGCTGTGTGGGTTTGGATGGAGAGGTCACCGAGGAGGAGGCTTCATCGTACCTATAGGACATAAGTAAACGACATTGCATATAAATCTGCAGAGAAAGGTCATATCTATACATTTATCAAGGAGCCAAGATAATCACTAGATATTACTAGCTTACTGCTAAGGCTTTGTTCATATCTCATTTTTTGAATGCACAAACCTATGACATATGCCACTGTATGAATAAACAGAAATCGGCCATTTATTCCTTTTGTAAAAACAAAACAATTAATTTATTTGCTCCTCAACATAGCCAAAGACGTGACGCATATCATTTACTTTTGGGTGAATGGGGACCTATGAACACGTTGAGGAAGTCTCCGACATAAGCAGAGAGAGAAATGCACAGTGCTGGCGGAGGCAGCCAACAGTGGGTGCAATACTTACCCTTTCTATAAAAGATGAACAGCATAGTTGAAAGATAATGGTGCAAAATTTTGTATAATGACTAGAGATGAGCGCATCCGTGGAAGTTCGGGTTCGTCTAAACTTTAGTTCAAAGTTCAGTTCAGGTGTCAGAGCTGTACCTGAACTCCAAAGAAATCAATGGTGACCCGAACTTTGGAGCTGAAAAATCTATTTCTCCTCTCCAAACTGTAAAACGGACTTCCCAGAGAAGTCAGTGTTTGGAGTTCAGCAAAGGACATAAGGGGTCGCGTACAAACCCTGAACTTTAGTCTGAGTTCGCTCGTCACTAATAATGACTCATTTTTTGGGTCATCAGCACCACCATGAATCCGGTCATAACAAAGCTTTAGAAAGCTCCAGACGTGAGCTCTTTTCTTCGTTTTTCTTTTGACAGAACAACTTTGCATCTTGTGCTTTTCTATCCAGCAAATGGGTCTATTTAATGGCCAATAGGATCCGGCAGAATATATTAATACTTTCCCTAAATAATCGCATGTTCTCCAAGATAAGAGATTAGTTGTTTTACTTTAGGGAACATAATGCATTTTATTTGTTAAAAGCTAGGCTTCAGGCCTCATTCGTTAGCACTGCAGCCTTGCAGCGCTGGGGTCCTGGATTCAAATCCCACCAAGGACAACATCTGCAAGGAGTTTGTATGTTCTCCCCGTGCTTGCGTGGGTTTCCTCCGGGTTCTCCGGTTTCCTCCCACACTCCAAACACATACTGATAGGGAATTTAGATTGCAAGCCCCATCGGGGACAGCGAATATATATTGTATTTTTTTTTTCCCTTAAAGATTTATGCTTATTCAGAGTGCTCCTGTGTTCTTTTTGAGAAAGCCAGGGACTCGTCAAGTGAAGAAAAATATTAAATTGGACAAGCACAATCGACATCTACGCCAATGATTAGTTGGCTGATGCCCCCAAACAGTATGTCAGCCAACCAGTCTATATATGCAGCTTCGACCGACAGTCTAGTCTAATGTGTATGAGGGCCTTTACGCACATAAATTTTGGCCTGGTTGTACAGAACATGGTCAGATATTTCTACATGCACGATGCACCCCCTAAGATAAATATGTACATCCGATAACTGTGTGTACAAATGCCTGAAGAACTTTGCTACCAAAAGGATAATTGGTCAGTGTACAGAAGATCAAGACTTGAGAGGCTAAACCACTTTTTGCAAGCTTCAGGTACTAGTTCCACGAATCTGATGTACAGTTGTGTTTGATATTATTGGCACCTTTAATTATTATAAAATATATCTTCAGCCATGAGCAATATGGGCCAACTTTGTATCATTAGAATATTTTATTAGCATGTCCAAGACTTTCAACAAAAAGTGGACCTGTCACCATATATGCAGTCATTTAACCCCTTAAGCCCCGAGGGTGGTTTGCACGTTAATGACCGGGCCAATTTTTACAATTCTGACCACTGTACCACTGTCCCTTTATGAGGTTATAACTCTGGAACGCTTCAACAGATCCCGGTGATTCTGACAATGTTTTCTCGAGACATATTGTACCGTATAAGCCGAGATTTTCAGCCCAAATTTTTGGTCTGAAAGTGCCCCTCTCGGCTTCTACTCGAGTCATGTTCGGCGGCGGGGTCGGCGGGTGAGGGGGAGAGAGCAGTGTCGCATACTCACCTGGTCCCGGCGCTCCTAACGCTGTCCCAGCGTCTCCCGCGCTGCAGCTCTTCCTCTACTCAGCGGTCACGTGGTGCTGCTCATTAAAGTAATGAATATGGACTCCACTCCCATAGGGGCGGAGCCGCATATTCATTACTGTAATGAGCGGTACCGGTGACCGCTCATTACAGGAAGAAGCTGCGGTACCATGGGACAGGCAGGGACAGCGTCAGGAGCGCCGGGACCAGGTGAGTATTTCATATTCACCTGTCCGCGTTCCATCCGCCGGGCGCCGCTCCGTCTTCCCGTCCTCTTGCAGTGACTGTGCAGGTCAGAGGGAGCGATGACGTATTAGTGTGAGCGCCGCCCTCTGCTTTAACAGTCAGTGCGGAGAGACGGGACGTGTTGTGAATTTACTTTTTGCTCCCTCTAGTGGTTACTAGTTTTTTGACTCTGGTTTTTCTGTCATTCCTTTTATCCGCACCTGGGTCGTTAGTTAAGGGTGTTGCTATTTAAGCTCCCTGGACCTTCAGTTCAATGCCTGGCAACGTAGTTATCAGAGCTAGTCTGCTGTGCTCTTGTCTACTGATCCTGGTTCCAGTTATATCAGCTAAGTCCGCTTTTTGCTTTTTGCTATTTTGTTTTGGTTTTGTATTTTTGTCCAGCTTGTTCCAAATATATATCCTGACCTTTGCTGGAAGCTCTAGGGGGCTGGTGTTCTCCCCCCGGACCGTTAGACGGTTCGGGGGTTCTTGAATTTCCAGTGTGGATTTTGATAGGGTTTTTGTTGACCATATAAGTTACCTTTCTTTATTCTGCTATCAGTTAGCGGGCCTCTCTGTGCTAAACCTGGTTCATTTCTGTGTTTGTCATTTCCTCTTACCTCACCGTTATTATTTGTGGGGGGCTTCTATCCAGCTTTGGGGTCCCCTTCTCTGGAGGCAAGAAAGGTCTTTTGTTTTCCTCTACTAGGGGTAGCTAGATTCTCCGGCTGGAGCGTGTCATCTAGAATCAACGTAGGAATGATCCCCGGCTACTTCTAGTGTTGGCGTTAGGAGTAGATATATGGTCAACCCAGCTACCACTGCCCTATGAGCTGGATTTTTGTATTCTGCAGACTTCCACGTTCCTCTGTGACCCTCGCCATTGGGGTCATAACAGTTTGCCAGGCCAGTATTAAATGTTTAATGCATTGCAGAAGAGGGATTATAAGAAAGAAGATTCTGAGTTTTTTTTTTTTTTTCTTCTTCCCCTTTACCTCAGAGTGGCTATGCTTGCTGCAGACATGAATGTCCAGACCTTGATTACAAGTGTGGACCAGCTGGCTACTCGTGTGCAGGGCATACAAGACTATGTTATCAGTAATCCTAGGTCAGAACCTAAAATACCGATTCCTGAACTGTTTTCCGGAGACAGGTTTAAGTTTAGGAATTTTGTGAATAATTGTAAATTGTTTTTGTCCCTGAGACCCTGTTCATCTGGAGACTCTGCTCAGCAAGTAAAAATTGTTATTTCGTTCTTACGGGGCGACCCTCAGGATTGGGCTTTTTCGCTGGCGCCAGGAGATCCGGCATTGGCTGATATTAATGCGTTTTTTCTGGCGCTCGGTTTACTTTATGAGGAACCCAATCTTGAGATTCAGGCAGAAAAGGCCTTGCTGGCTATGTCTCAGGGGCAGGACGAGGCTGAAGTGTACTGCCAAAAATTTCGGAAATGGTCCGTGCTGACACATTGGAACGAGTGTGCACTGGCCGCTAATTTTAGAAATGGCCTTTCTGAAGCCATTAAGAATGTTATGGTGGGTTTTCCCATTCCCACAGGTCTGAATGATACTATGGCACTGGCTATTCAAATTGACCGGCGGTTGCGGGAGCGCAAAACCGCAAATTCCCTCATGGTGTTGTCTGAACAGACACCTAATTCGGTGCAATGTGATAGAAAAATCGCAAATTCCCTCATGGTGTTGTCTGAACAGACACCTGATTTAATGCAATGTGATAGAATCCTGACTAGAAATGAGCGGAAAATTCATAGACGCCGGAATGGCTTGTGCTACTACTGTGGTGATTCTACACATATTATCTCAGCATGCTCTAAACGTATAGCTAAGGTTGTTAGTCCTGTCACCGTTGGTAATTTGCAACCTAAATTTATTCTGTCTGTAACTTTGATTTGCTCACTGTCGTCTTTTCCTGTCATGGCGTTTGTAGATTCAGGTGCTGCCCTGAGTCTTATGGATCTGTCATTTGCTAAGCACTGTGGTTTTACTCTTGAACCATTAGAAAATCCTATTCCTCTTAGGGGTATTGATGCTACGCCATTGGCAGCAAATAAACCGCAGTATTGGACACAGGTTACCATGTGCATGACTCCTGAACACCGCGAGGTGATACGTTTCCTGGTTTTACATAAAATGCATGATTTGGTTGTTTTAGGGCTGCCATGGTTACAGACCCATAATCCAGTCCTGGACTGGAAGGCTATGTCAGTCTCAAGTTGGGGCTGTCGTGGTATTCATGGGGATTCCCTGCCTGTGTCTATTGCTTCTTCTACGCCTTCGGAAGTTCCGGAGTATTTGTCTGATTATCAGGATGTCTTCAGTGAGTCTGAGTCCAGTGCACTGCC
Source organism: Ranitomeya variabilis (assembly GCF_051348905.1). Taxonomy (NCBI): domain Eukaryota; kingdom Metazoa; phylum Chordata; class Amphibia; order Anura; family Dendrobatidae; genus Ranitomeya; species Ranitomeya variabilis. Next base: position 671,696,169 of record NC_135232.1, read on the forward strand.
TCCTCATAGGGACTGTGACTGTGCTATAGATTTGATCCCAGGCAGTAAATTTCCTAAGGGAAGACTGTTTAATCTGTCGGTACCTGAACATACCGCTATGCGTTCATATATCAAGGAGTCTCTAGAGAAAGGACATATTCGTCCGTCTTCTTCCCCTCTTGGTGCGGGATTCTTTTTTGTGGCAAAAAAGGACGGATCTTTGAGACCTTGTATTGATTATCGGCTTTTAAATAAGATCACTGTCAAATTTCAGTATCCTTTACCGCTGTTGTCTGACTTGTTTGCCCGGATTAAAGGTGCCAAGTGGTTCACCAAGATAGATCTTCGTGGTGCGTACAACCTTGTGCGCATTAAGCAAGGTGATGAATGGAAAACCGCATTCAATACGCCCGAAGGTCATTTTGAGTACTTGGTGATGCCTTTTGGGCTCTCCAATGCGCCTTCAGTTTTTTCAGTCCTTTATGCATGACATTTTCCGGAAGTATCTGGATAAATTTTTGATTGTTTATCTGGATGATATTTTGGTTTTTTCTGATAATTGGGATTCGCATGTGGAGCAGGTCAGGTTGGTCTTTAAAATTTTGCGTGAAAATTCTTTGTTTGTCAAGGGCTCAAAGTGTCTCTTTGGTGTACAGAAGGTTCCCTTTTTGGGGTTCATTTTTTCCCCTTCTGCTGTGGAGATGGACCCAGTCAAGGTCCGAGCTATTCTTGATTGGACTCAGCCCTCGTCAGTTAAGAGTCTACAGAAGTTCTTGGGTTTCGCTAACTTCTACCGTCGTTTTATCGCTAATTTTTCTAGCATTGTGAAACCTTTGACGGATATGACCAAGAAGGGCTCCGATGTAGCTAACTGGGCTCCTGCTGCCGTGGAGGCTTTCCAGGAGTTGAAACGCCGGTTTACTTCGGCGCCTGTTTTGTGCCAGCCCGATGTCTCACTTCCCTTTCAGGTTGAGGTGGATGCTTCAGAGATTGGAGCAGGGGCCGTTTTGTCGCAGAGAGGCCCTGGTTGCTCTGTTATGAAACCTTGTGCCTTTTTCTCTAGGAAGTTTTCGCCTGCCGAGCGAAATTATGATGTGGGCAATCGGGAGTTGTTGGCCATGAAATGGGCATTTGAGGAGTGGCGTCATTGGCTCGAGGGTGCTAAGCATCGTGTGGTGGTCTTGACTGATCACAAAAATCTGATGTATCTCGAGTCTGCTAAACGCCTTAATCCGAGACAGGCCCGCTGGTCATTGTTTTTCTCCCGCTTTGATTTTGTTGTCTCGTATTTACCAGGTTCAAAGAATGTGAAGGCCGATGCTCTTTCTAGGAGCTTTGTGCCTGATGCTCCTGGAGTCGCTGATCCTGTTGGTATTCTTAAAGATGGAGTTATCTTGTCAGCTATTTCTCCGGATCTGCGACGTGTGTTGCAGAGATTTCAGGCTGATAGGCCTGAGTCTTGTCCACCTGACAGACTGTTTGTCCCGGATAAGTGGACCAGCAGAGTCATTTCCGAGGTTCATTCCTCGGTGTTGGCAGGTCACCCGGGAATTTTTGGCACCAGAGATCTGGTGGCCAGGTCCTTTTGGTGGCCTTCCTTGTCAAGGGATGTGCGGTCATTTGTGCAGTCCTGTGGGACTTGTGCTCGAGCTAAGCCTTGCTGTTCTCGTGCCAGCGGTTTGCTCTTGCCCTTGCCTGTCCCGAAGAGACCTTGGACACATATCTCCATGGATTTCATTTCTGATCTTCCGCTATCCCAGGGCATGTCCGTTATCTGGGTGATATGTGATCGCTTCTCAAAGATGGTCCATTTGGTTCCTTTGCCTAAGCTGCCTTCCTCTTCCGATCTGGTTCCTGTGTTTTTCCAGAACGTGGTTCGTTTGCACGGCATCCCTGAGAATATTGTGTCAGACAGAGGATCCCAGTTCGTTTCCAGATTCTGGCGATCCTTTTGTAGTAGGATGGGCATTGATTTGTCGTTTTCGTCTGCTTTCCATCCTCAGACTAATGGACAGACGGAGCGAACCAATCAGACTTTGGAGGCTTATTTGAGGTGTTTTGTCTCTGCTGATCAGGACGATTGGGTGACATTCTTGCCGTTGGCTGAGTTTGCCCTTAATAATCGGGCTAGTTCCGCCACCTTGGTTTCGCCTTTTTTCTGCAACTCTGGTTTCCATCCTCGCTTTTCTTCGGGTCATGTGGAGCCTTCTGACTGTCCTGGGGTGGATTCTGTGGTGGATAGGTTGCAGCGGATCTGGAATCATGTGGTGGACAACTTGAAGTTGTCACAGGAGAGGGCTCAGCGCTTTGCCAACCGCCGCCGCGGTGTGGGTCCCCGACTACGCGTTGGGGATTTGGTATGGCTTTCTTCCCGCTTTGTTCCTATGAAGGTCTCCTCTCCCAAATTTAAACCTCGTTTTATTGGGCCTTACAAGATATTGGAAATCCTTAATCCTGTATCTTTTCGTCTGGATCTTCCTGTGTCGTTTGCTATTCACAATGTATTTCATAGGTCCTTGTTGCGGCGGTACATTGTGCCTATAGTTCCTTCTGCTGAGCCTCCTGCTCCGGTGTTGGTTGAGGGCGAGTTGGAGTACGTGGTGGAGAAGATCTTGGATTCTCGCCTCTCCAGGCGGAGGCTTCAGTACCTGGTCAAGTGGAAGGGCTATGGTCAGGAGGATAATTCCTGGGTGGTCGCCTCTGATGTTCATGCGGCCGATTTAGTTCGTGCCTTTCATGCCGCTCATCCTGATCGCCCTGGTGGTCGTGGTGAGGGTTCGGTGACCCCTCACTAAGGGGGGGGTACTGTTGTGAATTTACTTTTTGCTCCCTCTAGTGGTTACTAGTTTTTTGACTCTGGTTTTTCTGTCATTCCTTTTATCCGCACCTGGGTCGTTAGTTAAGGGTGTTGCTATTTAAGCTCCCTGGACCTTCAGTTCAATGCCTGGCAACGTAGTTATCAGAGCTAGTCTGCTGTGCTCTTGTCTACTGATCCTGGTTCCAGTTATATCAGCTAAGTCCGCTTTTTGCTTTTTGCTATTTTGTTTTGGTTTTGTATTTTTGTCCAGCTTGTTCCAAATATATATCCTGACCTTTGCTGGAAGCTCTAGGGGGCTGGTGTTCTCCCCCCGGACCGTTAGACGGTTCGGGGGTTCTTGAATTTCCAGTGTGGATTTTGATAGGGTTTTTGTTGACCATATAAGTTACCTTTCTTTATTCTGCTATCAGTTAGCGGGCCTCTCTGTGCTAAACCTGGTTCATTTCTGTGTTTGTCATTTCCTCTTACCTCACCGTTATTATTTGTGGGGGGCTTCTATCCAGCTTTGGGGTCCCCTTCTCTGGAGGCAAGAAAGGTCTTTTGTTTTCCTCTACTAGGGGTAGCTAGATTCTCCGGCTGGAGCGTGTCATCTAGAATCAACGTAGGAATGATCCCCGGCTACTTCTAGTGTTGGCGTTAGGAGTAGATATATGGTCAACCCAGCTACCACTGCCCTATGAGCTGGATTTTTGTATTCTGCAGACTTCCACGTTCCTCTGTGACCCTCGCCATTGGGGTCATAACAGGGACGCTGAGGAGCAGCGGGCAGCGATGAGAGGGGAGTATGTGATTTTTTTTTTTTTTGTATTTCAGCAGCAGCAGCATTACATGTGGCACAATGCAGTATGGAGCGTCTATAGGGCCATAAAAAACTGCATGGAGCATTATATGGGGCCATAACTGCGTGGAGCATTATATGGGGCCATAACTGCGTGGAGCATTATATGGGGCCATAACTGCGTGGAGCATTATATGGGGCCATAACTGCGTGGAGCATTATATGGGGCCATAACTGCGTGGAGCATTATATGGGGCCATAACTGCGTGGAGCATTATATGGGGCCATAACTGCGTGGAGCATTATATGGGGCCATAACTGCGTGGAGCATTATATGGGGCCATAACTGCATGGAGCATTATATGGGGCCATAACTGCATGGAGCATTATATGGGGCCATAACTGCATGGAGCATTATATGGGGCCATAACTGCATGGAGCATTATATGGGGCATCTATGGGGCCATAACTGCATGGAGCATTATATGGGGCATCTATGGGGCCATAACTGCATGGAGCATTATATGGGGCATCTATGGGGCCATAACTGCGTGGAGCATTATATGGAGCATCTATGGGGCCATAACTGCGTGGAGCATTATATGGAGCATCTATGGGGCCATAACTGCGTGGAGCATTATATGGGGCCATAACTGCGTGGAGCATTATATGGGGCCATAACTGCGTGGAGCATTATATGGGGCCATAACTGCGTGGAGCATTATATGGGGCCATAACTGCGTGGAGCATTATATGGGGCCATAACTGCGAGGAGCATTATATGGGGCCATAACTGCGAGGAGCATTATATGGGGCCATAACTGCGAGGAGCATTATATGGGGCCATAACTGCGTGGAGCATTATATGGGGCCATAACTGCGTGGAGCATTATATGGGGCCATAACTGCGTGGAGCATTATATGGGGCCATAACTGCGTGGAGCATTATATGGGGCCATAACTGCGTGGAGCATTATATGGGGCCATAACTGCGTGGAGCATTATATGGGGCCATAACTGCGTGGAGCATTATATGGGGCCATAACTGCGTGGAGCATTATATGGGGCCATAACTGCGTGGAGCATTATATGGGGCCATAACTGCGTGGAGCATTATATGGGGCCATAACTGCGTGGAGCATTATATGGGGCCATAACTGCGTGGAGCATTATATGGGGCCATAACTGCGTGGAGCATTATATGGGGCCATAACTGCGTGGAGCATTATATGGGGCCATAACTGCGTGGAGCATTATATGGGGCCATAACTGCGTGGAGCATTATATGGGGCCATAACTGCGTGGAGCATTATATGGGGCCATAACTGCGTGGAGCATTATATGGGGCCATAACTGCGTGGAGCATTATATGGGGCCATAACTGCGTGGAGCATTATATGGGGCCATAACTGCGTGGAGCATTATATGGGGCCATAACTGCGTGGAGCATTATATGGGGCCATAACTGCGTGGAGCATTATATGGGGCCATAACTGCGTGGAGCATTATATGGGGCCATAACTGCGTGGAGCATTATATGGGGCCATAACTGCGTGGAGCATTATATGGGGCCATAACTGCGTGGAGCATTATATGGGGCCATAACTGCGTGGAGCATTATATGGGGCCATAACTGCGTGGAGCATTATATGGGGCCATAACTGCGTGGAGCATTATATGGGGCCATAACTGCTTGGAGCATTATATGGGGCCATAACTGCATGGAGCATTATATGGGGCCATAACTGCATGGAGCATTATATGGGGCCATAACTGCATGGAGCATTATATGGGGCCATAACTGTATGGAGCATTATATGGGGCATCTATGGGGCCATAACTGCATGGAGCATTATATGGGGCATCTATGGGGCCATAACTGCATGGAGCATTATATGGAGCATCTATGGGGCCATAACTGCATGGAGCATTATATGAGGCATCTATGGGGCCATAACTGCATGGAGCATTATATGGGGCCATAACTGCATGGAGCATTATATGGGGCATCTATGGGGCCATAACTGCACGGAGCATTATATGGGGCATCTATGGGGCCATAAAGAACTGTATGGAGCATTATATGGGGCCATAACTGCATGGAGCATTATATGGGGCCATAACTGCATGGAGCATTATATGGGGCCATAACTGCATGGAGCATTATATGGGGCATCTATGGGGCCATAACTGCATGGAGCATTATATGGGGCATCTATGGGGCCATAAAGAACTGTATGGAGCATTATATGGGGCTCCTGATTCAATATGGATATTCAAAAAACACAACCTACTGATGTCTCAATTAATTTTACTTTTATTGGTATCTATTTTTATTTTTGACATATACCGGTAGCTGCTGCATTTTCCACCCTAGGCTTATACTCGAGTCATTAAGTTTTCCCAGTTTTTTGTTGCAAAATTAGGGGGGGGGGTTGGCTTATACTCGAGTATATACGGTACTTCATGATAGTGGTAAAATTTCTTTGATATTACCTGCGTTTATTTGTGAAAAAAACGGAAATTTGGCAAACATTTTGAAAATTTTGCAATTTTCCAACTTTGAATTTTTATCCCCTAAAATAACAGAGATATGTCACACAAAATACTTAATAAGTAACATTTCCCACATGTCTACTTTAAATCAGCACAATTTTGGAAACAAATTTTTTTTTTTTGTCAGGGTGTTATAAGGGTTAAAAGTTGACCAGCAATTTCTCATTTTTACAACACCATTTTTTTTTTTCTTAGGGACCACATCACATTTGAAGTCATTTTGAGGGGTCTATAAGATAGAAAATAACAAAGTGTGACACCATTCTAAAAACTGCACCCCTCAAGGTGCTCAAAACCACATTCAAGAAGTTTACTAACCCTTCAGGTGTTTCACAGGAATTTTGGGAATGTTTTAAAAAAAAAAAATGAACATTTAATTTTTTTTCACACAAAATAGGGATTTAACCCCTTCATGACCCAGCCTATTTTGGCCTTAATGACCTTGCCATTTTTTGCAATTCTGACCAGTGTCCCTTTATGAGGTAATAACTCAGGAACGCTTCAACGGATCCTTGCGGTTCTGAGATTGTTTTTTCGTGACATATTGGGCTTCATGTTAGTGGTAAATTTAGGTCGATAATTTCTGAGTTTATTTGTGAAAAAACGGAAATTTGGCGAAAAATTTGAAAATTTTGCAATTTTCACATTTTGAATTTTTATTCTGTTAAACCAGAGAGTTATGTGACACAAAATAGTTAATAAATAACATTTCCCACATGTCTACTTTACATCAGCACAATTTTGGAAACAAATTTTTTTTTTGCTAGGAAGTTATAAGGGTTAAAATTTGACCAGTGATTTCTCATTTTTACAACAAAATTTACAAAACCATTTTTTTTAGGGACCACCTCACATTTGAAGTCAGTTTGAGGGTTCTATATGGCTGAAAATACCCAAAAGTGACACCATTCTAAAAACTGCACCCCTCAAGGTGCTCAAAACCACATTCAAGAAGTTTATTAACCCTTCAGGTGTTTCACAGCAGCAGAAGCAACATGGAAGTAAAAAATGAACATTTAACTTTTTAGTCACAAAAATGATCTTTTCGCAACAATTTTTTTATTTTCCCAAGGGTAAAAGGAGAAACTGGACCACGAATGTTGTTGTCCAATTTGTCCTGAGTACGCTGATACCTCATATGTGGGGGTAAACCACTGTTTGGGCGCACGGCAGGGCTCGGAAGGGAAGGAGCGCCATTTGACTTTTTGAATGAAAAATTGGCTCCAATCTTTAGCGGACACCATGTCGCGTTTGGAGAGCCCCCGTGTGCCTAAACATTGGAGCTCCCCCACAAGTGACCCCATTTTGGAAACTAGACCCCCCAAGGAACTTATCTAGAAGCATAGTGAGCACTTTAAACCCCCAGGTGCTTCACAAATTAATCCGTAAAAATGAAAAAGTACTTTTTTTTTCACACAAAATTTCTTTTAGCCTCAATTTTTTCATTTTCACATGGGCAACAGGATAAAATGGATCCTAAAATTTGTTGGGCAATTTCTCCTGAGTACGCTGATACCTCATATGTGGGGGTAAACCACTGTTTGGGTGCACAGCAAGGCTCGGAAGGGAAGGCGCGCCATTTGACTTTTTGAATGGAAAATTAGCTCCAATCGTTAGTGGACACCATGTCGCGTTTGGAGAGCCCCTGTGTGCCTAAACATTGGAGCTCCCCTACAAGTGACCCCATTTTGGAAACTAGACCCCCCAAGAAACTAATCTAGATGAATAGTGAGCACTTTAAACCCCCAGGTGCTTCACAGAAGTTTATAACGCAGAGCCATGAAAATAAAAAATTATTTTTCTTTCCTCAAAAATGATTTTTTAACCCACAATTTTTTATTTTCCCAAGGGTAACAGGAGAAATTGGACCCCAAAGTTGTTGTGCAGTTTCTCCTGAGTACGCTGATACCCCATATGTGGGGGTAAACCACTGTTTGGGCACATGCCGGGGCTCGGAAGGGAAGTAGTGACGATTTGGAATGCAGACTTTGATGGAATGGTCTGCGGGAATCATGTTACGTTTGCAGAGCCCCTGATGTGCCTAAACAGTAGAAACCCCCCACAAGTGACCCCATTTTGGAAACTAGACCTCCCAAGGAACTTATCTAGATGTGTGGTGAGCACGTTCAACCCCCAAGTGCTTCACAGAAGTTTACAACGCAGAGCCGTGAAAATAAAAAATCATTTTTCTTTCCTCAAAAAAGATGTTTTAGCAAGCAATTGTTTATTTTCACAAGGGTAACAGGAGAAATTGGACCCCAATATTTGTTGCCCAGTTTGCTGTGAGTACGCTGATACCTCATATGTGGGGGTAAACCACTGTTTGGGCGCACATCAGGGCTCGGAAGGGAAGTAGTGACATTTGAAATGCAGACTTTGATGGAATGGTCTGCGGGCGTCACGTTGCATTTGCAGAGCCCCTGATGTGCCTAAACAGTAGAAAGCCCCCCTAAGTGACCCCATTTTGGAAACTAGACCCCCCAAAGAACTTATCTAGATGTGTGGTGAGCACGTTCAACCCCCAAGTGCTTCACAGAAGTTTACAACGCAGAGCCGTGAAAATTAAAAATCATTTTTCTGTCCTCAAAAAAGATGTTTTAGCAAGCAATTTTTTTTTCACAAGGGTAGCAGGAGAAATTGGACCCCAACAGTTGTTGCCCAGTTTGTCCTGAGTACGCTGGTATCCCATATGTGGGGGTAAACCACTGTTTGGGCGCACGTCGGGGCTTGGAAGGGAGGGCGCACCATTTGACTTTTTGAACGCAAGATTGGCTGGAATCAATGGTGGCGCCATGTTGCGTTTGGAGACCCCTGATGTGCCTAAACAGTGGAAACCCCTCAATTCTAACTTCAACACTAACCCCAACACACCCCTAACCACAACCCTAACCCCAACACACCCGTAACCCTAAATCCAACCCTAACCCTAATCCTAACCCTAATCCCAACCCTACCCACAACTGTAACCCCAACACAACCCTAACCCTATCCTTAACCCTAACCACAAGCCTAATCTTAACCCTATTTCCAACCCTAGCCCTAATTCCAACCCTAAGGGTACCGTCTCACATAACGATTTACCAACGATCACGACCAGCGATACGACCTGGCCGTGATCGTTGGAAAGTCGTTGTGTGGTCGCTGGGGAGCTGTCACACAGACCGCTCTCCAGCGACCAACGATGCCAAGGTCCTGGGTAACCAGGGTAAACATCGGGTTACTAAGCGCAGGGCCGTGCTTAGTAACCCGATGTTTATCGTGGTTACCAGCGTAAAAGTAAAAAAAAAAAAAAAAACGTACATACTCACATTTCGGTGTCCTTCAGGTCCCTTGCAGTCTGCTTCCCGCTCTGACTGAGTGCCGCCGTACAGTGAGAACAGAGCGCAGCGGTGACGTCACTGCTGTGCTGTGCTCTCACTTTCCGGCCGGCAGACAGTCAGAGCGGGAAGCAGACGGCAAGGGACCTGAAGGACACCGAAATGTGAGTATGTACGGTTTTGTTTTTTTTACTTTTACGCTGGTAACCACGGTAAACATCGGGTTACTAAGCGCGGCCCTGCGCTTAGTAACCCGATGTTTACCCTGGTTACAAGCGAACGCATCGCTGGATCGCTGTCACAACGATCCAGCGATGACAGCGGGAGATCCAGCGACGAAAGAAAGTTCCAAACGATCTGCTACGACGTACGATTCTCAGCAGGGTCCCTGATCGCTGCTGCGTGTCAGACACAGCGATATCGTATGGATATCGCTGGAACGTCACGGATCGTACCGTCGTAGCGATCAAAGTGCCACTGTGAGACGGTACCCTAACTCTAATTCCAACCCTAACCCTAAGGGTATGTGCCCACGTTGCGGATTCGTGTGAGATTTTTCTGCACGATTTTTGAAAAATCTGCAGGTAAAAGGCACTGCGTTTTACCTGCAGATTTACAGCAGATTTACAGTGTTTTTTTTGTGCGGATTTCACCTGCGGATTCCTATTGAGGAACAGGTGTAAAACGCTGTGGAATCCGCACAAAGAATTGACATGCTGCAGAAAATACAGCGCAGCGTTTCTGCACGGAATTTTCCGCACCATGGGCACAGCGGATTTGGTTTTCCATAGGTGTACATGGTACTGTAAACCTGATGGAAAACTGCAACGAATTCGCAGCGGCCAATCCGCTGCGGATCCGCAGCCAAATCCGCTGCGGATCCGCGGCCAAATCCGCTGCGGATCCGCGGCCAAATCCGCTGCGGATCCGCGGCCAAATCCGCTGCGGATCCGCGGCCAAATCCGCTGCGGATCCGCGGCCAAATCCGCTGCGGATCCACAGCCAAATCCGCACATGCCATAACCCTAACCCTACCCGTAACCCTAACCCTACCCCTAGTTCTAACCCTAGTGGAAAACGAAAAAAAAATATATATATATTTTCTTTATTTTATTATTCTCCCTACCTATGGGGGTGATAAGGGGGGGGGGTATTTATAATTTTTTTTATTTTGATCGCTGTGATAGAACCTACCACAGCGATCAAAATGTACTTGTAAGGAATCTGCCGGCTGGCAGATTCGGCGGGCGCACTGAGCATGCGCCCGCCATTTTCCAAGATGGCGGCGCCCAGCGAGGAGACGTCCGGACACCGGGAGGATCGGTAAGTATGAAGGGGTGGTGGGGGGTGGATCGGAGCACAGGGGGGGTGATCGGAGCACAGGGGGGAGCGGACAGGAGGACGGGGGAGCCGGCAGGCGGACAGAGGGGACCGGACCCCATAACGGAGCACTGGGGGGGCGATCGGTGGGGTGGGGGGGGGGGTCACTTCAGGTTTTCCAGCCATGGCCGATGATATTGCAGCATCGGCCATGGCTGGATTGTAATATTTCACCTGTTTTTTAGGTGAAATATTACAAATCGCTCTGATTGGCTGTTGAAAGTGAAACTGCCAATCAGAGCGATTGTAGCCACGGGGGGGGTGAAGCCACCCCCCCTGGGCTGAAGCACCACTCCCCCTGTCTCTGCAGATCGGGTAAAATGAGAGTTAACCCCTTCACCCGATCTGCAGGGACGCGATCATTCCATGACGCATACGCTGCGTCATAGGTCGCATTGGCACCGACTTTCATGACGCAGCGTATGCGTCAAAGGTCGTGAAGGGGTTAATAGAACATTTAATCTTTTTTCAGATTATGCATAGTGTCGCCTCCTAGTGGACAGCAGCATAACACCCATGGTCCTGTGTCCCCCAATGAGGCGACAGAGTAATAAACATTTCTGACATGCAAAAACAAAACCCCAAAAAAATTAGTGACCAATATAGCCACCTTTCTTTATGATGACAAACAACAGCCTTCCATCCATAGATTCTGTTAGTTGTTTGATCTGTTTACGGTCAACATTGCGTGCAGCAGCCACCACAGCATCCCAGGCACTGTTCCGAGAGGTGCACTGTTTTCCCTCCATGTAGATCTCACATTTTATGAGGAACCACAGGTTCTCTATGGGGTTCAGATCAGGTGAACAAGGGGGCCATGTCATTTTTTCTTCTTTGAGACCTGTACTGGCCAGCCACGCTGTGGAGTAGTTGGAGGCATGTGATGGAGCATTGTCCTTCATGAAAATCATGTTTTTCTTGAATGATACCGACTTCTTCCTGTACCACTGCTTGAAGTTGTCTTCCAGAAACTGGCAGTAGGTCTGGGATTTGAGCTTCACTCCATCCTCAACCCAAAAAGGTCCCACAAGTTAATCTTTGATGATACCAGCCCATACCATTACCCCACCTCCACTTTGCTGGCGTCTGAGTCGGAGAGGAGCTCTCTGCCCTTTACTGATCCAGCCTCTGGCCCATCAAGAGTCACTCTCATTTCATCAGTCCATAAAACCTTTGAAAAGTCAGTCTTAAGAGATTTCTTGGCCCAGTCTTGACGTTTTATCTTATGTTTCTTGTTCAAAGGTGGTCGTTTTTCAGCCTTCCTTACCTTGGCCATGTCCCTGAGTATCGCACACCTTGTGCTTTTTGTTACTCCAGTAACGTTGCAGCTCTGAAATATGGCAAAACTGGTGGCAAATGGCATCTTGGCAGCTTTACGCTTGATTTTCCTCAATTCATGGGCAGTTGTTTTGCGCCTTTTTTGGCCAACACGCTTCTTGCAACCCTGTTGGCTATTTGCCATGAAACGCTTGACTGTTCGGTGATCACATTTCAAAAGTTTGGCAATTTCAAGACTGCTGCATCCCTCTGCAAGACATCTTACAATTTTGGACTTTTGAGAGCCCATCAAATCTCTCTTCTGACCCATTTTGCCAAAGGAAAGGAAGTTGCCTAATAATTACACACACCTTACATAGGGTTTTGATGTCATTAGACAACACCCCTCCTCATTACAGAGATGCACATCACCTGATTTACTTAATTGGTAGTTGGCTCTCAAGCCTGAACAGCTTGGAGTAGGACATGTACAAAAAGTATCATGTGATCAAAATACAACTTGCCTAATAATTCTGCACACAGTGTACAAATGGTCTAGGAAAGATGACAACGTCTGGTGTGGAATTGCACTTATTTTACAGCGGAAAGCAGGATTTCTGTTTTGTCACCTGTCCTGGATCCAGGAATGGATTCCTTATCTTCCTCCTGATTACAGCCAGTTCCTCCTATTCTTCATCGGGTTTACTATGGTCCGATTGTGTGATGTTACACTTTCAGGTCTTATAGGCCGGCTTATGCAGCAGCACATTATTCAGGTCAGATTATTCAGGTAGTTGGTGTCCTTGCCACAACTATAGACCGTTCCCTGTACAAGCTCTGCATTGGCCTCCTGATTAATTCATCTCTGCTAAATTGCTGGCCAGGTCTGCAACATCACTGGGTGCTCTTCCAAATTGCTGGTCAGCTCTAAACTTGAACTCTGTGGCGAAGGTCTGCTATATCAGAGTCAACTCTTCCGTACTACTGCCAGCTCTGTTCTGGATTCTGTGACCTCAGCTCTGTTACATTACATTGCTGTTCCATACTGTCTTTGACTCTACTAACTCAGCACTGGTATAATACATAGTCAACTCTGCCGTACCACTGACAGTTCATTGTTGAACTCTGACAAATACAGCTCCACTACTTCGACCATTGGTCCGATCAAGTCTATGAAACTCCTGTAAAACATTGCTCTTCTACATTGGTTCTGCAGCAATGAGTCTACCAAGCTCCCTTGTGGGGTACAACTCTGCTATGTCAGTTGTAGTTGCCTTGATTCTGCTGCATCAGATCCCATGGCTCCCATCCAACTTCTCGGTCACCATCCAGCCTCTATTGTTCCAGCTGGACCACCCAGATGCACCAACGTCATATGCCCGGGCTGATTTACAACTGTTCATCCAAACCAAGTGCTACAAGAATCCATCTCACCAGGTGAAACATAAAAATCAAGGGTTTGCATTGCCTCCCTCAATCAACCTGTTTAACTTTATTTGGGCACCTATTTTCTGAGTTAAAATTCCCATGGATCTAGTATGTATATAAAAAAAAAAAAAAAGTAAGCTTGATGCATGAAGTCCAGCCAGATACTTGCAAGAATATAGTGGAACCTTGAGGACAGAAAAGATTTTTCCCAGTTCACCTCATAACAAATCAGCATCCTCGTCTCTGTCCAGTACCTGAGGCTTTACTCTGAGTGACCCATATGAAGAGAGTCAACTGGGTAAAGACAAGGACCAAACTTCTCTACCAAGTCCGTCTTATAACTAGGAAACATTACCAGAGGATGATGGGAGTAAGGCAATGTCAAAGGTTCTTGTTTCCTGTCCGGACAGCAGCGGTCTCTCACTAGCGCCGTCATGTGTAAAGGAAAATGCTGATCATATACTGAAGTGTGAATGAAGCCCGATTCTGAAATGATCGCTATACATTCAAGTATTGATGCAAAATACAAAGAGGTTGCAACCAAAGGAAGGAAAATATCGTAGTTACTCACAGATAACGGTATTTCTCTGATCCCATGACGGCACCATGGAGAGAGGGATCCGCCCTCAGGGAAAGGAAACCCACAGGTTAAAAAGGCGGGACCTCTCTTCCACCTCAGTTTGGTTTACAGAGCCTTGACAGGACTTCAGCTGTAACTTAAATGGTTATTAAACAACAAAATAATTAAATCTTTCCTTTTTTTTTTTTGCGACACCTCGTGACTAAACATTAGTAGTGTGCACACCCACACGTGAAAGGGAGGGAATATACGGGTGCAGTCATGGGATCAGAGAAATACCGTTATCGGTGAGTAACTACGATATTCTCTTACCCCCATGACGGCACCATGGATAGAATTTCATAGAATGTATAATAGGGTGGGATTACTGCCTCCAGAACCCTTCTACCAAAGGTTAGGTCTGAAGAGCAGGATAGGTCCAGTTGGTAGTGTTTGAAAAATGTAGAGGGAGAAGACCAAGTGGCTGCTCTACATATCTGGTCGATCGATGCTCCTGCCCGCTCTGCCCAAGAGGTTGATATCGATCTGGTTGAATGAGCTTTGATACCTTCTGGAGCGGCTTCATTGGACGAGGCGTATGCTAGAGTGATAGTATCCCTTACCAATCTCGCCAATGTTGCTTTTGACACTTTGTGCCCTTTATTTGGACCCTGAAAACAGACAAACAGAGACCTGCCTTTCCTACACTCCCTTGTGGCTGTTATATATTGGGTCAAGCATCTCTTAAGATCCAGTGTGTGTAGGAACTTCTCTTTTTCGTTTTTGGGATTTGGGCAAAACGATGATAAGGACATTTGCTGAGATCTATGAAAACGTGATGCTACCTTGGGCAGGTAAGACGGGTCAGTCCTAAGGACTACTCTATCCTCTAGTATCTGGGTTAGAGGCGGATAAGCTGAGAGAGCCTGCAAGTCACTAATTCTGCGTCCTGAGGTTAATGCTACCAGGAGAGGGGTTTTCAGGGAGATTATCTTTAAGGAAGCTTGAGACAAGGGTTCAAAAGGAGCTTTCATGAGTGCAGAAAGTACCAGGTTTAGGTCCCAGGGAGGCGAAGTGTGGTGTATGACTGGTTTAGACCTAATTGAGGCTTTTACAAACCTTTTTATCCAGTGATTCCCTGCTAGGTCACAGCTGTATAAGGCACCCAATTGTTGTGAATTCTGCTTTTGGGTTCCCCCTGGTGGTGGTAGGTGGTAATGCAGTTGTCCCTGAGTTGCAGTCCTGGTCAGGTGTTTCTGCTGATTGCAGTTCTGACTGGGGTATTTAGGTGTGCAGGATCCATTAGTCCTTGCCAGTTGTCAATTGTTGTTGGGAGGTGCTGGACCTCTGCCTGGTTCCTCCTGCCTTTCTGCCAAATCAGCAAAGATAAGTGTCTGGTTTTTTTTTCTGTGGCACACATGCTGTGTGCTTCATGATTCAGTGCTATTCTTTTGTGTTTTCTTGTCCAGCTTAGATTGTGTCAGTATTTTCTCAGTCTTGTTGGATTCTCTGGGGTTTCAGATATTCATTCCACATCTTTAGTTAGATTGTGGAATTTTTTGTATTATCTGCTGTGGATATTTTTTGAAGGGTTTTAATACTGACCGCCTAGTATTCTGTCCTATCCTTTCCTATTTAGCTAGAGTGGTCTCTTTTGCTAAATCTTGTTTTCTGCCTGCGTGTCTTTTCTTCTCCTACTCAGTCAATATTCGTGGGGGCTGCCTATCCTTTGGGGTTCTGCTCTGAGGCGAGGTAGTATTCCTATTTCCATCTATAGGGGTATTTAGTCCTCCGGCTGTGTCGAGGGTTTGTTAGGCACACCCCACGGCTACTTCTAGTTGCGGTGTTAGTTCAGGATCTGCGGTCAGTATAGTTTCCACCTACTCCAGAGAAAGTTTCATGCGGCTCCAAGGTCACCGGATCATAATACCCAATGCTGCAATTTGAACTTGAAGGGTACTTATTGCTAACCCTTTTTCTAATCCTTTTTGAAGGAATTCTAGCACTTCCTTAATTGGGATTTTCCCCGACACACTGACATTTGGATTAGAGAGGAACTTCTTCCGGACCTTGCCATATGCTCTGGTAGTTACTGGTTTCCTACTGGACAAGAGTGTTGAAATAAAATTTGAGGAAAACCCCTTTTTTGCTAAAAGTTCCCTCTCAAATTCCATGCTGTCATGTGTAGGTTTTTTACTCGTGGATGGTTTATTGGCCCTTGGCGTAGAAGATTTGGGATGTCCGGGAGAACCCATGGCTCTGTTACCAACATCAAGCGTAACCATGGAAACCACGCTCTCTTTGGCCAGAACGGGGCTATCATAATCACTCTTGCCCTGTCCTCCCGGATTTTCTTCAGAACTAAATGGAATTAATGCTATCGGAGGAAAGGCATAAGCCAGTTAGAAGTTCCAGGGAATCAGAAAAGCATCTAGGGTCACTGGGTTCCCCCATGGGTCGATTGAGCAAAATGCCTGTGTTTTCCGGTTTAGATAGTTTGCGAACAAATCTATTTCCGGTACTCCCCAGCAAGTTACAATGCGTTTGAATATCTCTTGGTTCAACTCTTATTCCCCCTGTTTTAACAGTGTTCTGCTTAAAAAAAATCTGCCGCCTGGTTCTCTGTCCCTTTGATGTGAAGGGCTGACAGAAGACAGATTTGTTTCTGCCAATGTCAAGATAGATTTTGTCACTTCCATCAACGAGCGGGACCTTGTTCCCCCCTGGTGATTGAGGTATGCCACCACCACCCTGTTGTCTGATAGTACTCTTACATGATGGGAACGGAGGAAAACTAGGAAGTGTTCGAGTGCGTATTTTACCGCCAAGAGTTCTTTCATGTTTGATGAACATAGTTTTCTGTTTCTGACCAAGGGCTTTGGGCAATTTGATCTTTCAAATGAGCCCCCCAACCCCATGGGCTCGCATCCGTGGTTAGGGTTACCGAAACTGGCCATACCCCTGGAACCCCCCTGGTTAAGTTGGTCGGGTCTATCCACCAACTTAGGGAACATATTGTTCGTGAGGAGATTTTTAAGCGCTTTTCTAAATCCCCTTTTTATCGGAGTTGTGCTTCTAGTATCTCCCACTGGAAATCTCTGGAGTGGTACTGGGCCCATTGGACTGCTGGCATACAGGCTATCATTGACCCTAACACAAACATTGCCTTCCGTAAAGTGATGACTGGAGAAAGCCTTATTTGAATTATTAGTTGTATCATGTTGGTAACTTTCGTCCCTGGAAGACGACATTCTTGTTTTGTCGAATCTATCATTATTCCTAAGTACTGTTGTATTTGTACTGGAATAATTCTGGATTTCTCTAGATTCAACATCCAACCCAAATTTGACAAGGCTGTCATCACCTTGTCTAGCTGTTGACTGCAATGGTGTGAGGATCTGCCCACTACCAGGAGATCGTCCAGATATGGGACTATTAACACGTCTTGCTCCCTTATATGGGCCATCACTTCTGCCATCAGTTTCATAAATACTCTCAGGGCTATAGCAAGGCCGAATGGGAGAGCTCTGAACTGAATGTTTCAGTTCCCCTTGCATTATCACCGCCACTCTGAGGTATTTCTGGTAACTGGGATGGATAGGCACATGATAATATGCGTCTTTCAGATCGACTACAGTCATGAAACAAGACGGATGAAGGGATCTGACACAGGTTTTTATTGTTTCCATCTTGAAACTTTGGGTCACTAGATATTTGTTCAATTTTCTCAGGTTTATTATCGTCCTGAATGTCCCATCTGGCTTTGTTCGGAGAAAAAGAGGAGAATAAAATCCCGTATCTTTCTCCTGTTGTTGGATCTCCTGTAGGACATTCTTTGCGAGGAGACTGTATATTTCCTTTTGTAGGGCCAGTTGTTCGACCTCTAATTTTCTCTGTGGTGTTATCACGAAATGGTTGTGTGGCATTGTATAGAATCTCAATTTTAGACCTGTCTTTATTATACTCAGTGTCCACTCGCTCCATGATATTTTTTCCTTGGCTTGAAGGAAGTATGTTAGTCTTCCTCCCACCTGGGGCGCACCTTCATTGGGATTGCTTCTTGTTGTCCGGTTTGTTAAACATGAAGCCTCTGCCTTTAAATCTTTTATCTTCCCATCCTTCTTTTTGCTTTTTTGGAGGGCGTTTACGCATGAACTTCCTACCCCGAAAGGGCAGTTTGTGAGATTGGTTCAGAAACCCTGGGAAGGCTTTCTTTTTGTCTACGTCCTTCTCGAGGATGTCATCTAGGGTAGGCCCAAACAAAAATTCTCCCTCACATGGTATGGAGCATAATTTTGCTTTTGTTTGTAGGTCTCCTGGCCAGCATTTGAGCCATAATGCTCTTCTGGCTGCATTCGAAAATGAAGCTGACCTTGCCGTCAGTCTCACAGAGCCTATGGAAGCGTCTGCCAAATATGCAGCAGCACCCCTCATTACCGACACAGAATCCAATATTGTTTCCCGTGAGGTTTTGTTCCTCAATTGAGACTCTAGGTGGTCCAGCCACACCATCAATGCTCTTGCCGTGCATGTAGCGGCTATTCCTGGTTTTAAACCCCCGCTAGCTGCTTCCCAGGAGCCTTTTAAGAACACCTCGGCCTTCTTGTCCATAGGGTCCTTAAGGGTCCCCATATCCTCAAAGGGTAACGCACATTTTTTAGAGGCCTTCGCAATAGCGACATTTATTTTAGGTGCTTTTCCCCAAGTAGAACATGCAGGGTCGAACGGATATTTCCTCTTTGGGGCTAGGAGGACTTTGTTGTCTGGCCTCTTCCACTCTTTTTTTTATTAGGGTCTGTATTTTTTCATTCAACGGAAATGCCCGATGTTTTCTCTGCTCTAAGCCGCTGAACATAAGATCTTCTGCCGTTTTTTTAGACCGAGTGTCTGCCAGCCCCATAGTTGTTCTAACTGCTTTTATTAGCGCATCTGTTTCTTCTATAGGGAAACAGTTACGACCACTCTCTGACGATGTCGAGGATGATGAAGAGGACAGGGAACAATCAGAACTATATTGGATACTGTGTTCCTCACTAGAACTGGGATCCGGGGATTTACGTCTCGATTTGCATTTCCTTTTAAGGCTTTGTGCGTTTTCCAACGAATCTTCCACCTGACATTTAAGGTCGGATACAAATGTTGGGGATTCTTCACTTAAAGTTCTCTGTATGCAAATCGCACAGAGTTTTTTGACCCATGTGGTAGGTAAATCTGCAGAGCAGATTGCACACACTTTGTGCTTAGTTTTCCCCGCACATTTCTTTCCCTAGGGACACAACAAAAAACCCCATTTAGAATATGTACATTCACGGAGTTCACTTACCCCTCCTGATATGAGGGAGGTACCGGTTCAGGTCTTGGAGATGCATCCTCAATTTGAACCGTTGCCTTCCTTCTGGATCCACTGGAGCCTATGCTGCGTGGTGATCCAGAGCTGTGGCGCTGAGTAGGCTGTGGTTGCGGGTCCTGCTGCGGCCGTTTTTTTCGGTAGGGGTTGCAGAATTTCTTCTGCGGGTTGCTCTGATCCACTCATGGTGAAAATAGCTGAGCAGCGATTCCAGGCTGCTCAACTGTTTAAATCCCCCGCCCGCAGCGCCATTAGCTTCCGATTTCCAGGCGCCCCTGCGCTGACCCGGCAGTACTCCCGCTGCGCCTGCGCACTAAACTGCTGCCAGTCTCGCGCGCCACTAGAGCCTCTGCCGCCATGCTGGCCGCCGGCGCCTGGGGGTATCGGAAGTGCCGCCGCAGCCACCGCTGCCTCCATATCGTCTGTTCCTGTCGGTGGCCGCCGCCACCATCCCCCCCAGGGCCCCAGACCGGCGGTAATTTACCAGGTAGCCGCCGCTACCTATTACCGGTCGTGTGATAAAAGGGAAGCGGCAGACCGGATTCCCCTTCACTGCCTCTTCCCTGCACCTACTCGGGGCCCGCTGACCCCGGATTGTGCCCTCGGGGACGAGGAACCACCTTGACCGCGGCAGGGCCCCCCGCTGCTTGAATCCGGTCAGATGGTCCCCGGTATCCCGCAATGCAGGTATGTTCACCTGTAGGTTCCCCGTCAGGGACAGGAAACCGAACTGAGGTGGAAGAGAGGTCCCGCCTTTTTAACCTGTGGGTTTCCTGTCCCTGAGGGCGGATCCCTCTCTCCGTGGTGCCGTCATGGGGGTATGAGAAAAATCCCTATTTTTCTTAGGCAGCTCTTGGTGTGTAGCACATATTGTACTGTCAGAAATGTGCAACATGTGTCTTTTTCCCACCTTATCAGCTAATAATATTTGCAGTCCATTTCTTTCCAGCTGCCTTTTAATTCTCATTTAGTTTTACACTGGAAAATAATTATAGGAAGGTTATTATGAAGCCACTTTTTCCTGATAAAGGCAATTGATGTAATTTACAATACGTAAACCATAACCCCTTAACGAACTGTGATCTACATTTTGGTCATAAGAGGGAGGAAGTGACCAGATCCTGGCTGATCAGGCTGATCCTAGCACCAATGACTGCTGTTTAACCATTTACATGTTGCCGTCAATCACAGACTGGGTGAATTTGCTTCTATCGGTCCTTTGTGATGCAATTTCAGGGAGACAAAGTGTCACCTCAGAAGCATAGGGTCCATGGAGCAGACCGATGCCAGCTAATCCCTGCAGGATAGTTTAACCTGCGATTCACTGAGCTTCACACAATTATATAGTAGATATACAGTAAAGACCAAAAGTTTGGACACACTTTTTCATTAAAGATTTTTCTGTATTTTCATGATTGTACATTCACACTGAAGGCATCAAAACTATGAATTAACACATGTGGAATTATATACTTAACAAAAAAATGTGAAACAACTGAAATTATGTCTTATATTCTAGGTTCTTCAAAGTAGCCAACTTTTGCTTTGATGACTGCTTTGCACACTCCTGGCATTGTCTTGATGAGCTTCAAGAGGTAGTCAACGGGAAGGGTCTTCAACAATCTTGAAGGAGTTTCCAGAGATGCTTAGCACATGTCGCCCTTTTGCCTTCACTCTGCGGTCCAGCTCACCCCAAACCATCTTGATTGGGTTCAGGTCTGGTGACTGTGGAGACCAGGTCATCTGGCGTTGCACCCCATCACTTTTCTTCTTGGTCAAATAGCTCTTACACAGCCTGGAAGTGTGTTTGGGGTCATTGTCCTGTTGCAAAATAAATGGTCCAACTAAACGCAAACCGGATGGAATAGCATGCCGCTGCAAGATGCTGTGGTAGCCATGCTGGTTCAGTATGCCTTCAATTTTGAATAAATCCCCAACAGTGTCAACAGCAAAGCACCCCCACACCTCCTCCTTCTCCATGCTTCACGGTGGGAACCAGGCATGTAGAGTCCATCCGTTCACCTTTTCTGCGTCGCACAAAGACACGGTGGTTGGAACCAAAGATCTCAAATTTGGACTCATCAGACCAAAGCACAGATTTCCACCGGTCTAATGTCCATTCCTTGTGTTCTTTAGCCCAAACAAGTCTCTTCTGCCTGTAGCCTGTCCTTAGCAGTGGTTTCCTAGCAGTTATTTTACCATGAAGGCCTGCTGCACAACGTCTCCTCTTAACAGTTGTTGTAGAGATGTGTCTGCTGCTAGAACTCTGTGTGGCATTGACCTGGTCTCTAGTCTGAGCTGCTGTTAACCTGCGATTTCTGAGGCTGGTGACTCGGATAAACTTATCCTCAGAAGCAGAGGTGACTCTTGGTCTTCCTTTCCTGGGGCAGTCCTCAGTTTCTTTGTAGCGCTTGATGGTTTTTGCCACTGCACATGGGGACACTTTCAAAGTTTTCCTAATTTTTCGGACTGACTGACCTTCATTTCTTAAAGTAATGATGGCCACTCGTTTTTCTTTACTTAGAATTTGTATTATGGCAAGAAAAAAAACAGCTAACAGTCTATTCAGTATGACTATCAGATGTGTATCCACCAGACTTCTGCACAAAATACAACTGATGGTCCCAACCCCATTTATAAGGCAAGAAATCCCACTTATTAAACCTGACAGGGCACACCTGTGAAGTGAAAACCATTCCCGGTGACTACCTCTTGAAGCTCATCAAGACAATGCCAAGAGTGTGCAAAGCAGTCATCAAAGCAAAAGGTGGCTACTTTGAAGAACCTAGAATATAAGACATATTTTCAGTTGTTTCACACTTTTTTGTTAAAGGGACTCTGTAGGTAGATGCCGAAAAGCATTAGTGCGCATGCGCCAGCGCACTATGTCCCGGAAGTATTTTGCTGTGTTCCGGGACATAGTGCGCTGGTGCATGCGCACTAATGCTTTTCGGGTTTGCCCGCAGTTGGGCAAAGCATACTGCGCGTGCGCAAGGCAAGATTGCATTGCACACGCATGTTCTACGGAGGAAACCTAATCAAATTCAAGACAATATTGCGGCCAGCGGAAAAGGAAGGGGCGAATGAAAGAACAGAAAACACTGCCCATCGGAACGTAAACAGGGCCCGCCAAGTTCAGGTGACAGAGTCCCTTTAAGTATATAATTCCACATGTGTTAATTCATAGTTTTGATGCCTTCAGTGTGAATGTACAATTTTCATAGTTATGAAAATACAGAATAATCTTTAAATGAGAAGGTGTGCCCAAACTTTTGATCTGTACCGATGTGTGTGTATATATATGTGTATGTATGTATGTATGTATGTATGTATGTATGTATGTATGTATGTATGTATGTATGTATGTATGTATGTATGTATGTATATATATATATATATATATATATATATACACATATACACACACACACACACACACACATATACATACACACACACACTGCTCAAAAAATAAAAATAAAGGGAACACTTAAACAGCAGTATGTAACTCCTAGTAAATCAAACTTCTGTGAAATCAAACTGTTCACTTAGGAAGCAACACTGATTGACAATCAATTTCACACGCTGTTGTGCAAGTGGAATAGACAACAGATGGAAATTATTGGCAATTATCAAGACACACTCAATAAAGGAGTGGTTCTGCAGGTGGGGGACCACAGACCACATCTCAGTACCATTGCTTTCTGGCTGATGTTTTGGTCACCTTTGAATGTTGATTGTGCTTTCACACTCGTGGTAGCATGAGACAGACTCTACAACCCACACAAGTGGTTCAGGTAGTGCAGCTCATCCAGGATGGCACATCAATGCGAGCTGTGACAAGAAGGTTTGCTCTGTCTGTTAGCAAAGTGTCAAGAGGCTGGAGACGCTACGAGGAGACAGGCCAGTACACCAGGAGACATGGAGGGGGCCATAGGAGGGCAACAACCCAGCAACAGGATCGCTACCTCCACATTTGTGCAAGGAGGAACAGGAGGAGCACTGCCAGAGCCCTGCAAAATGACCTCCAGCAGGCCACAAATGTGCATGTGTCTGCACAAACTGTTAAAAACCGACTCCATGAGGATGCTGAGTGCCCGATGTCCACAGATTGGGGTTGTGCTTACAGCCCAACACTGTGCAGGACGCTTGGCATTTGCCACAGAACACCAGGATTGGCAAATTAGCCACTGGCGCCCTGTGCCCTTCACAGATGAAAGCAGGTTCACACTGAGCACATGTGACAGATGTGACAGAGTCTGGAGACGCCGTGGAGAGCGATCTGCTGCCTGCAACATCTTTCAGCATGACCGGTTTGGCAGTGGGTCAGTAATAGTGTGGGGTGGCCTTTCTTTGGAGGGCCGCACAGCCCTCCATGTGCTCGCCAGAGGTAGCCTGACTGCCATTAGGTACAGAGATGAGACCCCTTATGAAACCATATACTGATGCGGTTGGCCCTGGGTTCCTCCTAATGCAGGACAATGCCAGATCTCATGTGGCTGGAGTATGTCAGCAGTTCCTGCAAGATGAAGGCATTGAAGCTATGGACTGGCCTCAATCCTGAATCCGATTGAACACATCTGGGACATCATGTCTCGCACCATCCACCAAAGTCACGTTGCACCACAGACTGTCCAAAAGTTGGCGGATGCTTTAGTCCAGGTATGACAGAGTTCCCTCAGGAGACCATCTGCCGCCTCATCAGGAGCATGCCCAGGGGTTGTATGGTAGGGAGGTCATACAGGCACTTGGAGGTCACACACAACACTGAGCATCTTTTCCTTGTCATGAGGCATTTCCACTGAAGTTGGATCAGCCTGTAATTTGATTTTGAGTATCATTCCAAATCCAGACCTCCATGGGATATTCATTTTGATTTACATTGATCATTTTATGTTTTATTGTTCTGAACAAATTTCACTATGCAATGAATAAAAATTTGCATCTGGAATATTTCATTCAGAGATATCTAGGATGTGGTATTTTAGTGTTCCCTATATTTTTTTGAGCAGTGCATATTTTTATTTATATATTATAAGTGAGATAAAACCCAGAGATTTTCCTCCAGCACAGTAAGTGCAGTGATGGGTTAAAAGCTAATCTGTATAATGCGCTGAGCTTTATATGGAGATCCACAGAGCGGGTGGGAGGATGTCCACCTTATTTCCACCCTAGGGTGTGGCCTGAGGCTTAAGTAGCTGACCTCTAGAGGCAGTAGGTGTCCAGGAAGTGGTTATGCTGGAACAAACTTTAACAGTGTGTGTTCTGCTAGAGGTGAACGGGAGGAACCCCGCCTCAGAAAGACTGTGCTTTGTGCTACCCTTTTGTTTTTCTCCCTGTTTTGCCCAGAGGGCTGTATTTGTTTTACTACACCTAGGTTTAAGCTGCCTATAATAAACCAGAGGAAGTTCTTAGACAGTGTTCTCGTGTCTACCTCCGTGTATAGTCGAGCGAGCTGATCTACCACAGGATAGAGAGAATGTGGGTGTGTGTGTGTATATACACACACACACACACACACACACACACACAGTACAGACCAAAAGTTTGGACACACCTTCTCATTTAAAGATTTTTCTGTATTTTCATGACTATGAAAATTGTACATTCACACTGAAGGCATCAAAACTGAATTAACACATGTGGAATTATATACTTAACAAAAAAGTGTGAAACAACTGGAAATATGTCTTAAATTCTAGGTTCTTCAAAGTAGCCACGTTTTTCTTTACTTAGAATTTGTATTATGGCAAGAAAAAAGCAGCTAACAGTCTATTCAGTAGGACTGAATATTAAACTTATTAAACCTGACAGGGCACACCTGTGAAGAGACAACCATTCCCGGTGACTACCTCTTGAAGCTCATCAAGAGAATGCCAAGAGTGTGCAAAGCAGTCATCAAAGCAAAAGGTGGCTACTTTGAAGAACCTAGAATATAAGACACAACAAAAAAGTGTGAAACAACTGAAATTAAGTATATAATTCCACATGTGCCAATTCATAGTTTTGATGAAAAAAAAATAAAAAAAAATTATATATATATATATATATATATATATATATATATATATATATATATATATATATATATATATATATATATATATATATATATATATATATATATATATATATATATATATACACACACACACTCACTGGCCACTTTATTAGGTACACCATGCTAGTAACGGGTTGGACCCCCTTTTGCCTTCAGAACTGCCTCAATTCTTCGTGGCATAGATTCAACAAGGTGCTGGAAGCATTCCTCAGAGATTTTGGTCCATATTGACATGATGGCATCACACAGTTGCCGCAGATTTGTCGGCTGCACATCCCAAAGATGCTCCATACAAGGCAGGATGGATCCATGCTTTCATGTTGTTTACGCCAAATTCTGACCCTACCATCCGAATGTCGCAGCAGAAATCGAGACTCATCAGACCAAGCAACGTTTTTCCAATCTTCTACTGTCCAATTTCGATGAGCTTGTACAAATTGTAGCCTCAGTTTCCTGTTCTTAGCTGAAAGGAGTGGTACCCGGTGTGGTCTTCTGCTGCTGTAGCCCATCTGCCTCAAAGTTCGACGCACTGTGCGTTCAGAGATGCTCTTAGGCCTACCTTGGTTGTAACGGGTGGCGATTTGAGTCACTGTTGCCTTTCTATCAGCTCGAACCAGTCTGCCCATTCTCCTCTGACCTCTGGCATCAACAAGGCATTTCCGCCCACAGAACTGCCGCTCACTGGATTTTTTTTCTTTTTCGGACCATTCTCTGTAAACCCTAGAGATGGTTGTGCGTGAAAATCCCAGTAGATCAGCAGTTTCTGAAATACTCAGACCAGCCCTTCTGGCACCAACAACCATGCCACGTTCAAAGGCACTCAAATCACCTTTCTTCCCCATACTGATGCTCGGTTTGAACTGCAGGAGATTGTCTTGACCATGTCTACATGCCTAAATGCACTGAGTTGCCGCCATGTGATTGGCTGATTAGAAATTAAGTGTTAACAAGAAGTTGGACAGGTGTACCTAATAAAGTGGCCGGTGAGTGTATATATGTGTATATGTGTATATATATATATATATATATATATATATATATATATATATATATACACATATACACACACCCACACTCACATATATATCTCTATCCATCACCCCCCACCTTGTTCCCATTAAAAAAAAATAAAGAGATGAAGTCAAACTTATACACTTGATATTGCCAGATCATGGAAAGGGTTAAAAAGGGTGTCTGAAATAATATTCAAACATAGGGTACTTGCTGCAAATTCTGCATTGCTCATTGGCAGTAAATCAAAGGTACAATGTGTCTGGATGGGGACGGGGGGGTTTGCAAACGATATCCAAATTTAACGGAAACAAAAAAGGGATATGCCTTAAGAGGCTCTAAAATCTTGGTTTTAAAAATGAGTTAAAAAGTTTGCAAACCAAGCGGTGGCATTACATTATGGTTTTAGTTTAGCAGATTTGTAGGAACGCTTGATCAAGATTATCTGTTCGTTCATTGGGTGACTTGATCGTGTATGGTGGCATAACAATTACTGTCATCAGCGGCACCCTCAGTCCGATAAGATATAGCTTGGGGACAGAACAATCATATTAGCGATAGTTCTGCCACCGTTGTTTGTCGGCTTTTGCAAACAACTTGTCAGTTGGCACTCATTAAGGCGCATTGATGGGCTGAAATGGACACCTTCAAAACAGATTTATCAATCATTTTCAGACCATCTTGTCAAAAGCTAGCCATACACGAGACAGCCATCTCCCTGACTCCCCATGAAAGTGAGAGCGCGGCTCAGCTATGCATTCACGTGCTTAAGGAGAGATTAAAAGCCTACCCTAAAAACAAAAAGGATAGGCAATTGAAATTTCGACTGCTCGATCCTTCACTCCTCCACGACACACATCAGAGAAATCAAATTGCAGCATTGCTCTGTGCGTACTCCACCGGGTTACACGGAAAAGATATGACGATTACTTTACCTTTTAATGACATCTTCATTTTGCTTAGAATTTTTGGCAAGCTCGGACTTGGATTTGGTAAACCTCAGTAAATCCTGCACGGAGCTGAACCTTTCATTCTCTTTGTCACAATCTAAATACTCAGACATTCGAAATAATTCCTGCAGCTTTTCCATATTGCTGAGATCCTCGTTTTCCACGTCATTTTTACTGCTCATAGAGTCCACTTCAGATTCAGATTTTTGCTTCACATCTTTACCTGGTCGTCCTGTTACCATCCCTTCCCGAAAACCTTTAGCAAAAGGGTTGCAATCGATTTTTAGTTGGGTGATTTGGAAATTCTGATAGGCTGTGACAGCAATAAATTCTGTCTGGGGGAAGGTGAAAGTGTGAACGTCGGGTCCGTTGAGCTGAATTATCTCCGAGGCCTTTTCAGCAGGTACCACGTGTAGACGTGGCAAGTAGCGATGCATGGAGTGAAGTATGATGTGACCATCTTGGTCCAAAATATTATTGGTCAACTTCAGCTTATAGAATGAAACCGGCTGATGCATCCAATACTGCCCCGTAGATGGAGACTCGGGGTGAATGAATACCCTGCCCAGAACATGCGGATCTGCTTTCCCTCCAGGTTCCCACCACTTTCCATTCCACTTATGACAATAATTATCTAGTGGAGTGATATCCATAACAAGGATGTATTTTAGATGAGGGTTTAAACCGGATATCCAATATCGACAATAGGGAAACATGCGTCTTCCTTGCTTTGTTAGGACCATTTCAGTGTTACAACGGTAAAACTCATTCCACATGTTATTATTGTCTAGGGTCACGGTAATCTCCCCAGATACACAATTAGCGGAAAGGAAGAAATCAGATTTTGATTCACTGGGACTAGTTGTGAGAACCGGAGCTACGGAAGACACATCCCTGTTGGCCACCAGGATCCCTTCTTCTTTCGAACCATCGCCGTGTGAAGGATGAAGGATGACAAAGAAGGCAGGAGCTTTGGACAGTGATTTGCTTTTGCCTTCTGTGCCACCTCTCTGAGTTGCTTCTTCCTCCATGGCGGCTGTAAGATGTGGAAGATTATTAAACAGTCAGCTGCATTTTCCTGGAAAAAAAGCAAAAGAGAAAAAAAAAAAAATTGTATTCCTTTATCAAATAACCCAACAAAAAAACTAATATTTTGCATTTCTACATCAAAGGTGACTATGAAAGTTTCCCTGAAACAAAAACAAATAAATAAATAAATGGTCAGACTCTTGATCAGTGGAGGTTCCTTGTAGATAGGGAAAATTACCCTTTTATGACCTTTAGGCAAAAAAGTAACGCTTTAGGCTAAAGCTGTGTGCACACGTTCAGGATTTTTCGTGTTTTTTTCGCTATAAAAAAGTGATAAAACCGCAAAATACCACCATACATTAAGCATCCTATTATTAGAATGCAATCCGCAATTTTTGTGCACATGTTGCGTTTTTTTCCGCAGCGGAATCGCATTCCGGAAAAAACGCAGCATGTTCATTCTTTGTGCGGAATCGCGGGGATTCCACACACATAGGAATGCATTGATCCGCTTACTTTCCACATGTGACTATGCCCACCATGCGGGAAGTAAGCGGATCATGTGCGGTTGGTACCCAGGGTGGAGGAGAGGAGACTCTCCTCCAGGCCCTGGGCACAATATTACTGTTAAAAATAAAAAAGAATTAAAATAGAAAATCATGATATCCTCATCTTCCGGTGGCCCCCGCAGCATTCCCGCTCCTCGCGATGCTCTCTTTCCCAGGGATGCTTTGCGACAATGACCTGTGATGACACGTCATCTGAGGTCATTGCCACGAGGCATTACTTGGAACGGGCGCTGCCAGAAGGTGAGAATATCACGATTTTTTATTATTTTTAACATTAGATCTTTTTACTATTGATGCTGCATAGGCAGCATCAATAGTAAAAAGTTGGTCACACTTGTCAAACACTATGTTTGACAAGTGTGACCAACCTGTCAGTTTTCCAAGCGATGCTACAGATCGTTTGGAAAACGCTAGCATTCTGCAAGCTAATTACGCTTGCAAAACGCTAGTGTTTAGCGGGAAAATGCATGCCAATTCTGCATGCGTTTTACCCACGGCACAGTTGCAGAATTGCCGCCGAAATTTCGGCGGCAATTCCGGACGTGTGCACATAAGTGCACACGCTGAGTAAATGGATACAGAAATTTCTCCACCATTTCTGCAGCTTTTGGCTGGAAAAATACAGCTGCAAAATGGCGAGTTTTTGGTGCGTGTGTGCCTTGCGGTTTTGACCGAGTTGAGTGAAGTCAATTGTGAAATATGCAGGGCAAAAATGCACAGAGAATTGAAATGCTGCAGATTATTTTCAGCAAATCAAAAATACTCAACATGTGCATGACACTTCAGGTTTCTCATTAACTCTGCTGGCATTAGGACTACTTCAGGTTTTGCTAGCAAATCTGCAAACCAAAAACGCACCAGATCTACAACCTGTGCACAAGCCCTTAAACTCCAGACAACTAAAATGTCTCAAAACACAATCTCTGGACACCACTGGCATCCTACTATGTGAACCCTCTGTGCTACGATGCACCACCATTGTCCCCTAGTGCAGCCTCCTGCCGGTGTGTGAGAAGGGGGTCCCGTGGATTGTGTCCCGTCATGGATAAAATAATATTGTCTAGTCACGGAGAAAAGTGGAGACTAGTGATACATTGGGGGGGGGGGGGGGGGGAGAGACATTAGTTTGGAGGCGACAGGAGAGAGGTGGTACATGGGGGGTAGATGTTAGTTTGGGGGTAGCAGGAGACTGATCATATATGGGTGGACAAAATACTGGTGATACATGGGAGGCAGGCATTAAGGATAGCAGGGGACTGGTGATACGGGGGGGGCAGGCACTAGGGATGGCAGGAGACTGGTGATACAGGGGGCAGACACTAGAGATGGCAGGAGACTGGTGATACAGGGGGCCAGACACTAGAGATGGCAGGAGACTGGTGATACAGGTGGTAGACATTAGGGATAGCAGGAGACTGGTGAAACGGGGGCAGACTAGAGATGGCAGGAGACTGGTGATACAGGGGGGCAGACACTAGAGATGGCAGGAGACTGGTGATACAGGTGGTAGACATTAGGGATAGCAGGAGACTGGTGAAACGGGGGCAGACTAGAGATGGCAGGAGACTGGTGATACAGGGGGGCAGACACTAGGGATGGCAGAAGACTGGTGATACAGGGGGGCAGACACTAGAGATGGCAGGAGACTGGTGATACAGGTGGTAGACATTAGGGATAGCAGGAGACTGGTGAAACGGGGGCAGACTGGAGATGGCAGGAGACTGGTGATACAGGGGGGCAGACACTAGGGATGGCAGAAGACTGGTGATACAGGGGGGCAAACACTAGGGATGGCAGGAGACTGGTGATACAGGGGGGCAGACACTAGAGATGGCAGGAGACTGGTGATACAGGTGGTAGACATTAGGGATAGCAGGAGACTGGTGATACAGGGGGGCAGACACTAGGGATGACAGGAGACTGGTGATACAGGGGGGCAGACACTAGGGATGGCAGGAGACTGGCGATACATGGGGGCAGGCATTAGTATAGGGATGGCAGGAGACTGGCGATACATAGGGGCAGACATTAGTATAGGGATGGCAGGAGACTGGTGATACATGGGGGCAGGCATTAGTATAGGGATGGCAGGAGACAGGCGATACACGGGGGCAGACATTAGTATAGGGATGGCAGGAGACTGGCGATACATAGGGGCAGACATTAGTATAGGGATGGCAGGAGACTGGCGATACACGGGGGCAGACATTAGTATAGGGATGGCAGGAGACTGGCGATACATAGGGGCAGATATTAGTATATGGATGGCAGGAGACTGGTGATACAGGGGGGCAGACACTAGGGATGGCAGGAGACTGGTGATACAGGGGGGCAGACACTAGAGATGGCAGGAGACTGGCGATACATAGGGGCAGATATTAGTATAGGGATGGCAGGAGACTGGCGATACACGGGGGCAGACATTAGTATAGGGATGGCAGGAGACTGGCGATACATGGGGGCAGATATTAGTATAGGGATGGCAGGAGACTGGCGATACATGGGGGCAGACATTAGTATAGGGATGGCAGGAGACTGGTGATACAGGGGGGCAGACACTAGAGATGGCAGGAGACTGGCGATACATAGGGGCAGATATTAGTATAGGGATGGCAGGAGACTGGCGATACATAGGGGCAGATATTAGTATAGGGATGGCAGGAGACTGGCGATACATGGGGGCAGATATTAGTATAGGGATGGCAGGAGACTGGCGATACATGGGGGCAGACATTAGTATAGGGATGGCAGGAGACTGGTGATACAGGGGGGCAGATATTAGTATAGGGATGGCAGGAGACTGGCGATACATGGGGGCAGACATTAGTATAGGGATGGCAGGAGACTGGTGATACAGGGGGGCAGACACTAGAGATGGCAGGAGACTGGCGATACATAGGGGCAGATATTAGTATAGGGATGGCAGGAGACTGGCGATACATAGGGGCAGATATTAGTATAGGGATGGCAGGAGACTGGCGATACATGGGGGCAGATATTAGTATAGGGATGGCAGGAGACTGGCGATACATGGGGGCAGACATTAGTATAGGGATGGCAGGAGACTGGTGATACAGGGGGGCAGATATTAGTATAGGGATGGCAGGAGACTGGCGATACATGGGGGCAGACATTAGTATAGGGATGGCAGGAGACTGGCGATACATGGGGGCAGACATTAGTATAGGGATGGCAGGAGACTGGCGATACATGGGGGCAGACATTAGTATAGGGATGGCAGGAGACTGGTGATACAGGGGGGCAGATATTAGTATAGGGATGGCAGGAGACTGGCGATACATGGGGGCAGACATTAGTATAGGGATGGCAGGAGACTGGCGATACATAGGAGCAGATATTAGTATAGGGATGGCAGGAGACTGGCGATACATAGGGGCAGATATTAGTATAGGGATGGCAGGAGACTGGCGATACATGGGGGCAGATATTAGTATAGGGATGGCAGGAGACTGGCGATACATGGGGGCAGACATTAGTATAGGGATGGCAGGAGACTGGCGATACATGGGGGCAGACATTAGTATAGGGATGGCAGGAGACTGGTGATACAGGGGGGCAGATATTAGTATAGGGATGGCAGGAGACTGGCGATACATGGGGGCAGACATTAGTATAGGGATGGCAGGAGACTGGCGATACATAGGGGCAGATATTAGTATAGGGATGGCAGGAGACTGGCGATACATAGGGGCAGATATTAGTATAGGGATGGCAGGAGACTGGCGATACATAGGGGCAGATATTAGTATAGGGATGGCAGGAGACTGGCGATACATGGGGGCAGATATTAGTATAGGGATGGCAGGAGACTGGCGATACATGGGGGCAGACATTAGTATAGGGATGGCAGGAGACTGGCGATACATGGGGGCAGACATTAGTATAGGGATGGCAGGAGACTGGTGATACAGGGGGGCAGATATTAGTATAGGGATGGCAGGAGACTGGCGATACATGGGGGCAGACATTAGTATAGGGATGGCAGGAGACTGGCGATACATAGGGGCAGATATTAGTATAGGGATGGCAGGAGACTGGCGATACATAGGGGCAGATATTAGTATAGGGATGGCAGGAGACTGGCGATACATGGGGGCAGATATTAGTATAGGGATGGCAGGAGACTGGCGATACATGGGGGCAGACATTAGTATAGGGATGGCAGGAGACTGGTGATACATAGGGGCAGATATTAGTATAGGGATGGCAGGAGACTGGCGATACATGGGGGCAGATATTAGTATAGGGATGGCAGGAGACTGGCGATACATGGGGGCAGACATTAGTATAGGGATGGCAGGAGACTGGTGATACAGGGGGGCAGACATTAGTATAGGGATGGCAGGAGACTGGTGATACATGGGGGCAAGCAGTTTAGGGATGGCAGGGGTGTCCAGATAATAATTAGTAACCCTTCACTCTCCAGTACACGGCTTTAGACTGCAGACACAGCTGCCCACCACCTGAGGCCAGTCTGCGGTGAGATCTCATTGCCCCGATGAAAGCGCACCGTGTGATAAGCCCCCGTGCTGTCTGCGCCAGCATTATCCCTGACGTGCAGAGTGGCGCACAATTGTCAAAATCCTATCCCGTTAATTCCATCCTCACGACACACACGATCCCGGAGACATTCTGTACGTGCACCGTCACACAGGTATCCTCGCCGCCAGCTGTGCCTGTGCTCCCGGCGCTGCATACCTCACACTTTCCCTCCAGAAGAGCGGCGGTCCTCCCGCGCTTCGCAGGAGACGCGGCCCCGTTATTGCTTTACGTACGGAGCAGCTTTATTTTGTTGGTTTTATTTCTATCCTTTAGTTACAAGAAGCAGCTCAGTCGACTGCGCAGGCGCAGATGTGTTTAATGACGTCACCTACCTGGCATCTGCGGCGGCAAGGACACGAGGCTCCAATCACGTGCTGCCGCCAAGAGAAGAGACGTAGGGGAGGGGCTTATAGTGTGAGCGGCCACACCCAGGTCATAGCCAGTCCTGCAATGTACGGACCTAGTGTACACATATGTACTACAATACTTATCATACCTTGTACCTACCACACCCATCACACTGTGTACCTACAACACCCAGCATACCGTGTACCTACCATACCGTGTACCTACCACACCCAGTATACCATGAACCTACCACACCCACCTACTACACCCAGCATACAGTGCACGTACAACACCCACCTACAACACCCAGCATACCGTGTACCTACAACACCCACCACACTGTATACCTACAACACCCAGCACACCGTGTACCTACCACACCCACCATACCATGTACCACTACACCATCCACTATACCTAGTACCTACAACATCCACTATACCAAGTACCTACAACACCCACCACACTGTATACCTACAACACCCAGCACACCGTGTACCTACCACACCCACCATACCATGTACCTACAACATCCACTATACCTAGTACCTACAACATCCACTATACCAAGTACCTACAACATCCACCATACGTTGTCCCTACCACACCGAGCATACGATGTACCTACAACACCCATCCTACCAAAGTACCTGTCAAGCTTTAACATACATGTAACATATCATATGGTCACGCCGTATCTGCCAGAGTGGAGCCTCTTTTTGCCAAAGCTGTCTGCTTTGCCCTTAGGCAGGGGGCCCAAGTTGGGGATCCCATATATGACATCCACTTGCCCTTAAGGGGCACAGAAACAGTAGGTTATTTTAGAGGATTTTTAAGTCCTCTTTTTGTGTCTGTGAGCTGTTTTTAGGTTTAGCGTTAGGACTGGCAAGTGTATGGACCCTTGACGCGGGTTGCCAGCTTACGTATTGTGGCCCCAATATTAACGAATACCTTACATATATTTACATGTGTTTTTGCACTTTATCTTACAGGGTGCAGTTGGGCCCAGATGGCTCTGTAAACTGTGGCCTCTGTTCACACAGCATGCATTTTGTAGCCTGGGCGGCCCGCCTGTATGTGCGCTACTAATAGGCTGTTAGCTGCTTACAGATTATTATCTTTTATTTTTTTGTGCACTAATATACCAAACAGCCAACAATGGATTGAAAATGGTTGTTTCATCAGTATTGCTGCACCTGTGTTTCTGCCATCATTAATCGAGTCCTCTGCACCCCGATAATGCATTTGTTGGAAAGCCTGGGCAGGTAAGCATCTCTGCTTTTCTCTGTGATTTATTCTAATGAAAAGGTGCTTTTAAAATGACTCGGTTAGCACAGAATGACTGTTCAAACCAAGTTCAGGCGCTTGGTGCACCATGGAGTGGCCAAACATTTAAGTGCACCTTTCCACCCCGGCCTGTGGGCGCGACCTTGCTTCATACACTTGTATTGAGCTGAGGCTGCACCCTGACCAGTGATGCGCCCAGGCAGTGGGCGTGTCCAACTAGAGGGCGCAGCCTTGGCACCATACAAGTGTATAACTCATACATACCCTCCGTTTCTGAGCAAGAAGTGTATTCTACTTCGAAACACGTCTTCAATGATCAGCAGCGCAAACGAGTCCAGAAATCCTTCCTGGTTTCTATTGTAATTCTGTGCTGACACAGTGCCTTTACATTTTTGGTCATGCCATGATGCCCTGAGCACCTGTAATTCTGTGCTGACACAGTGCCTTTAAATGCTTGGTCATGCCATGATGCCCTGAGCACCTGTAATTCTGTGCTGACAAAGTGCCTTTACAATTTTGGTCATGCCATGATGCCCTGAGTGCCTGTAATTCTGTGCTGACAGTGCCTTTACATTTTTGGCCATGCAATGATGCCCTGAGCGCCTGTAATTCTGTGCTGACAGTGCCTTTAAATGTTTGGTCATGCCATGATGCCCTGAGCGCCTGTAATTCTGTGCTGACTGACACAGTGCCTTTAAATGTTTGGTCATGCCATGATGCCCTGAGAGCCTGCAATTCTGTGCTGACAGTGCCTTTACATTTTTGGCCATGCCATGATGCCCTGAGCGCCTGTAATTCTGTGCTGACACAGTGCCTTTAAATGTCTGGTCATGCCATGATGCACGATTGCTTGCACTTAGTTTGAACAGTTATTCTGTACAGACAGTCCCTTTAATAATGGATTCATATTAAGAAGTGTTCTTTGCACTTACAGCAGATGCAATTCCAGAAAGTTAGTAGCTAGCTTTGACATGTTTTATATATACTGACTCCAAATTACAAATAACTGTTAATAAAAGGGGTTGTGTCAGGAAGACAACTCCTATCCAAATGTCCTACTAGGGCATACGGCTATAATAGAGATAGGTGTCCCTTTAGAGGGAACCTGTCACCAGGTTTGGCCGATAGGAGTTACAGGCACTGCCTTTCTATAATGCTGTATATAAGCCCCTGATTCGACCGGAAAAATAACTTTTATTATACTCACCTGTGGGACGCTCAGATTGGTGTCGCAGTACCGGCTCCGGCGCCTCCCATCTTTTTGCCACGACGCCATCCTGCTTCTTCATCGCTCCCGACATCGCGCTCCTGCGCAGGAGTACTTATCGGTCCTGTTGAGGGCAGAGCAAAGTACTGGAATACGCAGGTGCCGGGAAAGGTCAGAGAGGCCCAGCGCACTCCAGTACTTTGCTCTGCCCTCAACAGGACCGATAAGTACTCCTGCGCAGGAGCGCGATGCCGGGCAGCCATGAAGCAAGCAGGAGGGCAGCGACCATAAAAAGATGGGAGGCGCCGGACCTGCGATGGGGACACTCATCGGACACTTGCAGGTCGGACCAGGGGCAGATACACAGCATTATAGAATGCTGTAGATAAGCCCTGAAAGGCGGTGGCCGTTTCATATCGGCCAAACCTAGTGACAGGTTCCCTTTAAATAATAAAAAATTTGGATCCTTTTAAAGTCTTCCTGCACCTATTTCTGACATATTAGGGATGATTCTTTCCATTCTGGCACGCAGTAACCATATATAACATTTTCTTTATATACTCTCAGTGTTGACGTCACTTTAGCCGCATGCAGCACCGTGGAGATCACTCCCATCATTCACAGCATAGTCTCGGCGTGGAGCCTCATTGCTACCGTCACGTGACAGCCCTGTGCAAACAACGCATGCGTGTCACCTTCCCCGACACCCAGCCCCACGTAGTGGCCCGCCCTTCCAACCCTGTCACGCTAAATCCCCTCTCGGTCCGTCGCCATTTCTTTACAATCGCATTTCATACCTCCATTTACATGAATTAAAAAAAAAAACAAACAAACGGCGCATGAACAGCGCGGGCACCATCTCCTCTAACAACATTAAAAATACCTCAGCTGCAGGGCGCCAAAAAAAAAACACCAAAGCGCGACCGTGATTAGCTACCGAGCGTCACGTGGTCAGTTCCACCCTAAGCCAAACTGCTCTACTCAAGAGCGGTATTCTCGCAGGCGTGTTACGCTTTTTACGTAACCAGCTGATCACGTAGACAGTCTGTAGCGCCCTGCGGAACGAACAACAGAAGTGACAGCAGCCGCACTGACTTGTCACAATATTGGATGTAGTGCAGACTCGTCCGTACCTTTGCCAGAGTGCTGTTTTCCCGCGCACTTCTCTTCGAGTAGTGACAAGCGCTACACCCTCCACGTCTCCCATGCCGTTCAGCAGAGTATGGCTAAAGGATAGCGCTTAGGTGGACGCCGGACGAAAGCTGATTGGTTGAGAAGAGGTCACGTGGTATGTGAGGCTGCCTTTCCCTCCCTTAAAAAACGCAGCACGGAATGGAGTCTGTGGAGAACCCAGCTCGAGGTCAGATTGGTGCGGCCCTCCTCTCTGGGCTTCTGGAACTCGCTCTCCGCACAGCACACAGCGGGCAGAATCCACATTTTAGGCGGCAATGAATTCTGACATAACGGGGCCTCCTTCATATTCCATCGACAGCGATTAATTAATATGGAAGGGAGATGTTTAACCAGCAAAAGACTGCAACATTTTCCCCCAAGCACTGTGTGTGTGCGTGCGTGCGTGCGTGCGTGCGTGCGTGCGTGCGTGCGTGCGTGTGTGTGTGTGTGTGTGTCTACTATATAATTGTCTAAGGGTACTTCCGTCTTTCTGTTTGTCCTTCTGTCTGTCACGGTTATTCGTTCGCTGATTGGTCACGCCAGCTGCCTGTCATGGCTGCCGCGACCAATCAGCGACGCACACACACACAGTCCGGTAATAAATGGCCGCTCCTTACTCTCCGCACTCACTGCCCGGCGCCCGCATACACCCCTCTGGTCACCGCTCACACAGGGTTAATGCCGGCGGTAACGGACCGCGTTATGCCGCGGGTAACGCACTCCGTTACCGCCGCTATTAACCCTGTGTGTCCCCAACTTTGTACTATTGACGCTGCCTATGCGGCATCAATAGTACAAAATGTAATGTTAAAAAAAAAACTGCTATACTCACCCTCTGTAGTCCGCTGAGCCGCTCGCACCGCCCGCCATCTTCCGTTGCAGGTTGCGGTGGCATAGATGGTATGGCAGAAGGACCTGCCATGACGTCACGGTCATGTGACCGCGATGTCATCACAAGGCCTGCGCGGAAAGGACCTGACGTGACGTCACGGTCATGTGACCGTGACGTCATCACAGGTCCTGCGCTCAGACCAACCCTGGGACCGGAAGCTGACGTAGACTACAAGGGGCCCTCGGAAAGGTGAGTATATGTTTATTTTTTAACCTGTGACAAACGTGGCTGGGCAGTATACTACGTGACTGGCCAATATACTACGTGGCTCTGTGCTGTATACTACGTCACTGGGCAATATACTACGTCGCTGGGCAATATACTACGTCGCTGGGCAATATACTACGTAACTTGGCAATATACTACGTCGCTGGGCAATATACTACGTCGCTGGGCAATATACTACGTCGCTGGGCAATATACTACGTCGCTGGGCAATATACTACGTGGCTGGACAATATACTATGTGGCTGGGCAATATACTACGTGACTGGGCAATATACTACGTGGACATACATATTCTAGAATACCTGATGCGTTAGAATCGGGCCACCACCTAGTATATACAGTTGTGGCCAAAAGTGTTGACACCCCTGCAATTCTGTCAGATAATACTCAGTTTCTTCCTGAAAATGATTGCAAACACAAATTCTTTGGTATTATTATTTTCATTTAGTTTGTCTTAAATGAAAAAACTCAAAAAGAATTGTTCTAATGCCAAATTGGATATAATTCCACACCAAACATAAAAAAGGGGGTGAACAAAAGTATTGGCACTGTTCGAAAAATCATGTGATGCTTCTCTAATTTGTGTAATTAACAGCACCTGTAACTTACCTGTGGCACCTAACAGGTGTTGGCAATAACTAAATCACACTTGCAGCCAGTTGACATGGATTAAAGTTGACTCAACCTCTGTCCTGTGTCCCACATTGAGCATGGAAAAAAGAAGACCAAAGAACTGTCTGAGGACTTGAGAAACCAAATTGTGAGGAAGCATGAACAATTTCAAGGCTACAAGTCCATCTCCAAAGACCTGAATGTTCCTGTGTCTACCATGCGCAGTGTCATCAAGAAGTTTAAAGCCCATTGCACTGTGGCTAACCTCCCTAGATGTGGACGGAAAAGAAAAATTGACAAGAGATTTCAACGCAAGATTGTGCGGATGTTGGATAAAGAACCTCGACTAACACCCAAACAAGTTCAAGCTGCCCTACAGTCCGAGGGTACAACAGTGTCAACCCGTACTATCCGTCGGCGTCTGAATGAAAATGGACTGTATGGTAGGAGACCCAGGAAGACCCCACTTCTTACCCCGAGACATAAGCCAGGCTGGAGTTTGCCAAAACTTACCTGAAAAAGCCTAAAACATTTTGGAAGAATGTTCTCTGGTCAGATGAGACAAAAGTAGAGCTTTTTGGGCAAAGGTATCAACATAGAGTTTACAGGAGAAATAAAGAGGCATTCAAAGAAAATATCACGGTCCCTACAGTCAAACATGGCGGAGGTTCCCTGATGTTTTGGGGTTGCTTTGCTGCCTCTGGCACTGGACTGTTTGACCGTGTGCATGGCATTATGAAGTCTGAAGACTACCAACAAATCTTGCAGCATAATGTAGGGCCCAGTGTGAGAAAGCTGGGTCTCCCTCAGAGGTCATGGGTCTTACAGCAGGACAATGACCCAAAACACACTCCAAAAAGCACTAGAAAATGGTTTGAGTGAAAGCACTGGAGACTTCTAAGGTGGCCAGCAATGAGTTCAGACCTGAATCCCATAGAACACCTGTGGAGAGATCTAAAAATGGCAGTTTGGAGAAGGCACCCTTCAAATATCAGGGACCTGGAGCAGTTTGCCAAAGAAGAATGGTCTAAAATTCCAGCAGAGCATTGTAAGAAACTCATTGATGGTTACCGGAAGCGGTTGGTCGCAGTTATTTTGGCTAAAGGTTGTGCAACCAAGTATTAGGCTGAGGGTGCCAATACTTTTGTCTGGCCCATTTTTGGAGTTTTGTGTGAAATTATCAATATTTTGCTTTTTGCTTCATTCGCTCCTGTGTTTTTTAATTTAAGACAAATTAAATGAAGATAATAATACCAAAGAATTTGTGTTTGCAATCATTTTCAGGAAGAAACTGAGTATTATCTGACAGAATTGCAGGGGTGTCAATACTTTTGGCCACAACTGTATATATATATTTAATACTGCTAATAGTATGGGGAAATGTAAAGAAGAAAACAAGAAGAAATGGCATGTTTTTTTCATTTTTTTTTAACTGCACATGATGACTAAAATACATTTTAAATTGTGTGCTCTTCTTTCTCATTTGTCTTTGGTCAGCGGCAGGACTAGAAACAGAATGAGACTGGTGTTGGCCTTTTGTTTTACTTTTTGTTATATTGCTTTTCAGCTTTTATTTTTTATTTATGTCACAAATTGCGACTCCCTCCCCTCAATATTTTAATTCATTTTTGTTATTATTGCCTGGTTACCCCTGTAACAGCTTGGCAGATAAGCCCCAGTTACAGGGCAGCAGGCATAGCTTCATGAGTCCATCCTGGGCATCAGGCGATCACTTGATGGCTAGGACGGGAGGAAAAAGCACTTCCTATACTGTGTACTTAGCGATCAGGAAAGGCAGAGATTGTAATAAACGATCTCTGCCTTCTATTTGGCAAGTCTAGTTTTCTCTAATAGTTGGTTCTTTACTCAGATCTCCATGCAGCTGCTGACTCTGCAATGATGTTCTAAAAAAAAGGAACCTAAAATACACATTGGGACCCCTCTTCTTATTTGCTTAACTGATATGTATTGTATTTGTCAGTTTGTAAAGTAGAACAGAGAAACGGAATGTGTGAACAGAGCCTAACACATTCATTGATCTACCATTTCTAAAGTTCAAATGAAGTAAAAAACTATGGTTAAGGAGTAACTAAACTTTCTATCTGATGTTTTATAGTTGACAAACGTTTGAAGTGTAGACAGATTAGTGGGAGGGGGTCCTGGTCTTAAACCCCCACTGATCGCGCAATTGACTCCCAAAGAAGAGGAGTCATTTAAAGGGAACCTGTCACCCCCAAAATCGAAGATGAGCTAAGCCCACCGGCATCAGGGGCTTATCTACAGCATTCTGTAATGCTGTAGATAAGCCCCCGATGTATCCTGAAAGATGAGAAAAAGAGGTTAGATTATACTCACCTGGGGGGTCGGTCCAGTCCGATGGGCGTCCCGGTCCGGGGCCTCCTATCTTCTTACGATGACGTCCTCTTCTTGTCTTCACGCTCTGGCGCAGGCGTGCTTTGCCCTGTTGAGGGCAGAACAAAGTACTGCAGTGCGCAGACGTCGGGAAAGGGAGAGGCCCGGAGCTGTGGCGTGAAGACAAGAAGAGGACGTGATCGTAAGAAGATGGGAGGCCCCGGACCGGACCGCGATGCTCATCGGACCGGACAGAATGCTGTAGATAAGCCCCTGATGCCGGTGGACTTAGCTCATCTTCGATATTGGGGGTGACAGATTCCCTTTAAGGCCCCAATAATAAAATGCATTTTTTGATTTCCAAATGTTTAGAAGTAAACCACCAGCAGGTAGTACAAAAAACACACCACAAACAAACACTGTGAAAAACAACAAAACCTTTGTGTGTACAAGGTATCCCTGGTTCTGTGCCTATGCTTTCACCTTATCTGCCACGTGGCACCATAGGGGTAAGCATTTTGGCACCCCTGCTCCACGATAACTAGGACACCCTAGATTTCCCTTATGACTGATGGAGTGTCCCCATATAAGATAAGGGAACCACTGATACTAGACATAGGCCTAGACAGCTAAAGGAGGCCCTATACCCCGAGGAAGTTCAAAACATAGACTCAAATAGACATGAAGCAATAGTGACATCACTAGATATCAAGTACTGAAAATCACAAGAATAAAATATGCTGAGTTTATGATACCATCAGTTAAGTCTGAACTGATAAAGGTAGGTCAGGGCACATTATAAAATACCCTATCCACAGCAGATTTGCGACACAGGGCAATGCTGTTAATTCAATACAGAGATAGCCCAGTAGACACAGTTCAATGGGGGTTGACACCCCATTCAAGAAAGTGTAAAGATATATCTGGATACAAAAGTACCATACTCATCTACAGGATTGCCACCAACCTTCTGTAGCCCAATGCATTTCGCCCTGCTGCCTCATCAGGAGGCCCAATATCACATGATGTGTCTTGATAGAGCGTGATGTGCAAGCTTAGACTAACAAACCTCCAATAAAATAGCCCGCTTTCTGTCAAGGTTCTCCCCCAAACACAGAGATCAAGAAATGCGCATGCCCAATGGTGTGTTCCAGCCTGGAACGCAGGCAAGTATTTGATATTAATTCTGGTTCGATGAACCCTGGGCCGTGCCTCACTGCGCATGATCAAAATATGACGCGGGACACCAGACACCCGTTGTTTCAAGTGTGCATGACTGGAAGATGACATGTTCACGATCACAAGTCGGCATATCCACCCGCATGTATATCTATAATTGACAATGTCCGGCTCTGCACCCTGGCATGCTGTGCATGATTGTTATCAGTCTATACAGACCGTAAGAGACCATTGCAGTAAATCATGGCTACACATGTCCAGACTCCAGATCATTTTATTTTGTCAGCTGTATCTGCTACTTAGATACAGTGGGTACGGAAAGTATTCAGACCCCTTTACATTTTTCACTCTTTGTTTCATTGCAGCCATTTGGTAAATTCAAAAAAGTTAATTTTTTCACATTAATGTACACTCTGCACCCACCTTGACTGAAAAAAAAGAAAAAAAGAAATGTAGGAATTTTTGCAAATTTAATAAAAAAGAAAAACTGAAATATCACATGGTCATAAATATTCAGACCCTTTGCTCAGACACTCATATTTGAGTCACATGCTGTCCATTTCCTTGTGATCCTCCTTGAGATAGTTCTACTCCTTTATTGCAGGCCAGCTGTGTTTCATTAAACTGATAAGACTTGAATGGGAAAGGCACACACCTGTCTATATAAGACCTCACAGTGCATGTCAGACCACATGAGAATCATGAGGTCAAAGGAAGTGGCCAAGGAGCTTACACTATGTTCCAAATTATTATGCAATTTACATTTTTATCGCATTTTCCTAAATGGTTGGTGCAAATGACAGTCAGTCTAATAAAAGTAATCACCCATTAGAGTATACATTGAATTTTATTGAAGAAACCTCCCAATGATAACAGTTTAATCTCCAAAATGAATAAAAACTCAAAATGCACTGTTCCAAATTATTAGGCACGGTAGAATTTCTAAACATTTGATATGTTTTGAAGAACTGAAAATGCTCATTTGTGGAATTTGCAGCATTAGGAGGTCACATTCACTGAACAAAAAAGCTAGGAACCCTTCTTTGATATCACCTTTACAATTCTTGTATCTATTGAACTTGTGTGTTTTGTAGAGTTTCTGCTTGTATTTCTTTGCCTCCCAGAGCTGCTGTTTTGATGTGAACTGCCTCCCACCCTTATAGATCTTTTGCTTGATGATTCTCCAAAGGTTCTCTATAGGGTTGAGATCAAGGGAACATGGTGGCCACACCATGAGTTTCTCTCCTTTTATGCCCATAGCAGCCAATGACTCAGAGGTATTCTTTGCAGCATGAGATAGGGCATTGTCAGCATGAAGATGATTTTGCTCCTGAAGGCACATTTCTTCTTTTCATACCATGAAGGAAAGTTGTCAGTCAGAAACTCTATATACTTTGTAGAGGTCATTTTCACACCTTCAGGAAACTTAAAGGGCCCCACCAGCTGTTTCTCCATGATTCTGGCCCAAAACATGACTCCTCCACCTCCTTGCTGACGTTGCAGCCTTGTTGGGACATGGTGGCCATTCACCAACCATCCACTACTAAATCCATCTGGACCATCCAGGGTTGCTCAACACTTATCAGTAAACAAGACTGTTTGGAAATTAGTCTTCATGTATGTGTGG
Source organism: Ranitomeya variabilis (assembly GCF_051348905.1). Classification (NCBI taxonomy): domain Eukaryota; kingdom Metazoa; phylum Chordata; class Amphibia; order Anura; family Dendrobatidae; genus Ranitomeya; species Ranitomeya variabilis. The sequence continues at coordinate 671,740,676 of NC_135232.1, forward strand.
GCCCAATATAACCATTTCTGCTTGTGAACACTGTTTAAGAGTGGCCGAATAGTAGGTTTATGCACCACAGCAAGCCTTTGAAGGAGCCTACACCTTGAGGTTCGAGGGACTACAGAGGCACCAGCAGCTTCAAATATCTGTTTGCTGCTTTGTAATGGCTTTTTAGCAGCTGCTCTCTTAATCCGATGAACTTGCCTGGCAGAAATCTTCTTCATTATGCCTTTATCAGCACAAACACATTTGTGCTCAGATACAGCCACAAATCTCTTAACCGTACGATGATCACGCTTAAGTTTTCTGGAAATTTCTAATGTTTTCATCCCTTCACCAAGGCATTGCACTAGTTGATGCTTTTCAGCAGCAGAGAGATCCTTTTTCTTTCCCATGTTACTTGAAAACTGTGACCTGCTTAATAATGTGGAACATCATTTTTAAATAGTTTTTCTTTAATTAGAATCACCTGGAAAACCAATTATCACATGTGTTTAAGATTGATTTCAGTGATCCATTGAGCCCTGAGACACAATACCATCCACGAGTTTATTTGAAAAACAAAACAATTAAATCTTTATGACACTTAAATCCAATTTGCATAATAATTTAGAACACAGTGTAGAGACAGAATTGTGGCAAGGCACAGAACTGGCCAAGGTTACAACAGAATTTCTGCAGTACTCAATGTTCCAAAGAGCACAGTGGCCTCCATAATCCTGAAATGGAAGAAGTTTGGGACCACCAGAAGTCGTCCTTGGCCTGGCCGTCCAGCCAAACTGAGCAATCGTGGGAGAAGAGCCTTGGTGTGAGAAGTAAAGAAGAACCCAAGATCACAGTGGCTGAGCTCCAGAGATGCAGTAGGGAGATGGGAGAAAGTTCCACAAAGTCAACTATCACTGCAGCCCTCCACCAGTTTGGCCTTTATGGCAGAGTGGCCTGACAGAAGCCTCTCCTCAGTGCAAGACATATGAAAGCCCGCATAGAGATTGCTAAAAAAAAAAAAAAAACGCATGAAGGACTCCCAGACTATGATAAATTAGATTCTCTGGTCTGATGAGATGAAGATAGACCTTTTTGGTGATAATTCTAAGCAGCATGTGTGGAGAAAACTAGGCACTGCTCATCACCTGCCCAATGCATCATGCTATGAGGGTGTTTTTCAGCTGCAGGGACAGGACGACTGGTTGTCATTGAAGGAAACATAAATATGGCCAAGTACAGAGCTATCCTGGATGAAAACCTCTTCCAGAGTGCTCTGGACCTCAGACTTGGCCTAAGGTCCACCTTCCAGCAAGACAATGACCCTAAGCACACAGCTAAAATAACAAAGGAGTGGCTTCAGAACAACTCTGTGATCATTCTTGACTGCCAGAGCCCTGACCTAAACACAATCTCTCTAAAGGTACCTTCACACGAAACGATATCGCTAGCGATCCGTGACGTTGCAGCGTCCTGGCTAGCGATATCGTTTCGTTTGACACGCAGCAGCGATCAGGATCCTGCTGTGATGTCGCTGGTCGCTGAATAAAGCCCAGAACTTTATTTGGTCGTCCGATCGCCGTGTATCGTTGCTTTTGAAAGCAAAAGCAACGATACCAGCGATATTTTACACTGGTAACCAGGGTAAACATCGGGTTGCTAAGCACAGGGCCGCGCTTAGTAACCCGATGTTTACCCTGGTTACCAGCGTAAAAGTAAAAAAAACAAACAGCACATACTCACCTGCGCGTCCCCCAGCGTCTGCTTCCTGACACTTACTGAGCGCCGGCCCTAAAGTGAAAGTGAAAGCACAGCGGTGACGTCACCGCTGTGCTGTTAGGGCCGGAGCTCAGTCAGTGTCAGGAAGCAGACGCTGGGGGACGCGCAGGTGAGCATGTACTGTTTGTTTTTTTTATTTTTACGCTGGTAACCAGGGTAAACATCGGGTTACTAAGCGCGGCCCTGCGCTTAGTAACCTGATGTTTACCCTGGTTACCCGGGGACCTCGGCATCGTTGGTCGCTGGAGAGCGGTCTGTGTGACAGCTCCCCAGCGATCAAACAGCGACGCTGCAGCGATCGGCATCGTTGTCGCTATCGCTGCAGCGTCGCTTCGTGTGAAGGTACCTTTAGATCTGGATCCATTCTTAAGACAACCCCCCCTGCCTATTGATCACATCCCTGACCCTGTGATGTTGGTGATCAAAAGTACCGATAATTCTGGTCATATCATTTTCTTCTGTCCTCCGTATTTGTAACAGGGACTGCCTATCCTCCTTCTCTGGACAATTGTAAGCCGCAACTGGGATGTGTCCAGGGTAGTCCTTTTCTCTAAATCTATTATACATATCTCCTGCCTGACCCAGGAATGTTTTTATGTTAGAGCAGTTCCTCCTTAATCTTAAGAATTGGCCCTTGGGGATGCCCTTCTTTAGGGGTGCTAGGTGGTGACTATTCCAATTCAAGAGACTGTTGGTGCTTGTGGATTTACGGTAAATGCTTGTAGCTAAGGTGCCATCTGGTTCTTTTTTAATTACAATAACAAGGAACGACAGTTCACTGTTATGAAATTCTGATGTGACTCTCAAGCCAATATCATTGATATTTAGCTCCATGACAAATTCATTGAACTGATCACCTGTTCCTGTCCTAGACGACAAATAATTCGTCTATGAATCTATAACATATCACCACATATTGATGTCACCATCTCCAGATCTTCCCCAAAAAACGCTATATCCTCCCACCAGCCGAGGAACAGATTTGCATATAATTGGGCTTCCCTGATCTGGTGGAAGTACTTACCGTTAAACGTGAAAACATTGTGGGAGATTGTGAACCTATGGAGAGTCATGACGAAATCATTATGTCCAATACAGGCTATGGACCTCTGCTTAAGAAAGCGATGGACTCCTTGGATACCATATTCATGCGGGATATTGCAATATAACCCCACTACGTCTATTGATGCTAACAAGGTATGTTTATACACATGGAGTCCCTCAAGTTTTTGTAGCAGGTCAGGGATATCCCTGATGTAGGAAGGCAGGGATATAACAAAAAGATGGAGGATTCTATCAAGATAGATACCACAATTTTGGGTTAACGAGTCGACTCCAGGACCTTAGGCAGGGTGTAAAATGTCAGCATGAGGAAACTGCTCATTCCTCGAGATAAAGCCGCTGTCAAGTGCCCCATCTAGTATTTGTTTTTATATTTTCTTGTATGAGGTCATGGGATCTGATTTAACCCCTTCATGACCGTGGGATTTTCCGTTTTCGTTTTTCACTACCCTCCTTCCCAGAGCCATAACTTTTTTATTTTTCCGTCAATTTGGCCATGTGATGGCTTATTTTTTGCGGGACGAGTTGTACTTTTGAACGACATCATTGGTTTTACCATGTCGTGTACTAGAAAACGGGAAAAAATTTCAAGTGCGGTGAAATTGCAAAAAAAGTGCAATCCCACGCTTGTTTTTTGCTTGGCTTTTTTGCTAGGTTTACTAAATGCTAAAACTGACCTGCCATTATGATTCTCCAGGTCATTACGAGTTCATAGACACCTAACATGACTAGGTTATTTTTTACCTAAGTGGTGAAAAAAAATTCCAAACTTTGCTAAAAAAAACAATAAAATTGCGCCATTTTCCGATACTCGTAGCGTCTCCATTTTTCATGATCTGGGGTCGGTTGAGGGCTTATTTTTTGCGTGCCGAGCTGGCGTTTTTAATGATAGCATTTTGGTGCAGATATGTTCTTTTGATCGCCCGTTATTGCATTTTAATGCAATGTCACGGCGACCAAAAAAACGTAATTCTGTCGGTTCGATTTTTTTTCTCGTTACGCCGTTTAGCGATCAGGTTAATGCTTTTTTTTTATTGATAGATCAGGCGATTCTGAACGCGGCGATACCAAATATGTGTAGGTTTAATTTTTTTTTTATTGATTTATTTTGATTGGGGCGAAAGGGGGGTGATTTAAACTTTTATGTTTTTTTAATTTTTTTCACATTTTTTTTAACTTTTTTGTTTCACTTTTGCCATGCTTCAATAGCCTCCATGGGAGGCTAGAAGCAGGCACAGCGCGATCGGCTCTGCTATGTAGCAGCGATCATAAGATCGCTGCTACACAGCAGAAATGCAGGTGTGCTGTGAGCGCCGACCACAGGGTGGCGCTCACAGCTGCCGAGGATCAGTAACCATAGAGGTCTCAAGGACCTCTATGGTTACCATTCAGAAGCATCGCCGACCTCCGATCATGTGACGGGGTCGGCGATGACGTCATATCCGGCCGCCCGGCCGGATGCGGTAGTTAAATGCCGCTGTCTGCGTTTGACAGCGGCATTTAACTAGTTAATGGGCGCGGGCAGATCGCGATTCTGCCCGCGCCTATTGCAGGCACATGTCAGCTGTTCAAAACAGCTGACATGTCCCGGCTTTGATGCGGGCTCACCGCGGAGCCCTGCATCAAAGCAGGGGACCTGACGTCGGACGTACTATCCCGTCCGACGTCAGGAAGGGGTTAAACATCTTATATTATTATTATTTACTAGATGGTGGCCCGATTCTAAAGCATCGGGTATTCTAGAATATGCATGTCCACGTAGTATATTGCACAGCCCACGTAGTACACTGCACAGCCCACGTAGTATATTGCCCAGCCACGTAGTATATTGCCCAGCCACGTAGTATATTGCCCAGCGACGTAGTATATCGCCCAGCCACGTAGTATATCGCCCAGTTATGTAGTATATTGCCCAGTGACGTAGTATATTGCCCAGCCGCGTAGTATATTGCCCAGTTACGTAGTATACAGCCCAGAGCCACGTAGTATATTGCACAGCGACGTAGTATACAGCACAGAGCCACGTAGTATATTGCACAGCGACGTAGTATACAGCACAGAGCCACGTAGTATATTGCCCAGTTACGTAGTATATTGCCCAGTGACGTAGTATACAGCACAGAGCCACGTAGTATATTGCCCAGTTATGTAGTATATTGCCCAGTGATGTAGTATATTGCTCAGCCATGTAGTATATTGCCCAGTTATGTAGTATATTGCCCAGTGATGTACACTCACCGGCCACTTTATTAGGTACACCTGTCCAACTTCTTGTTAACACTTAATTTCTAATCAGCCAATCACATGGCGGCAACTCAGTGCATTTAGGCATGTAGACATGGTCAAGACAATCTCCTGCAGTTCAAACCGAGCATCAGTATGGGGAAGAAAGGTGATTTGAGTGCCTTTGAACGTGGCATGGTTGTTGGTGCCAGAAGGGCTGGTCTGAGTATTTCAGAAACTGCTGATCTACTGGGATTTTCACGCACAACCATCTCTAGGGTTTACAGAGAATGGTCCGAAAAAGAAAAAAAATCCAGTGAGCGGCAGTTCTGTGGGCGGAAATGCCTTGTTGATGCCAGAGGTCAGAGGAGAATGGGCAGACTGGTTTGAGCTGATAGAAAGGCAACAGTGACTCAAATCGCCACCCGTTACAACCAAGGTAGGCCTAAGAGCATCTCTGAACGCACAGTGCGTCGAACTTTGAGGCAGATGGGCTACAGCAGCAGAAGACCACACCAGGTACCACTCCTTTCAGCTAAGAACAGGAAACTGAGGCTACAATTTGTACAAGCTCATCGAAATTGGACAGTAGAAGATTGGAAAAACGTTGCTTGGTCTGATGAGTCTCGATTTCTGCTGCGACATTCGGATGGTAGGGTCAGAATTTGGCGTAAACAACATGAAAGCATGGATCCATCCTGCCTTGTATAGAGCATCTTTGGGATGTGCAGCCGACAAATCTGCGGCAACTGTGTGATGCCATCATGTCAATATGGACCAAAATCTCTGAGGAATGCTTCCAGCACCTTGTTGAATCTATGCCACGAAGAATTGAGGCAGTTCTGAAGGCAAAAGGGGGTCCAACCCGTTACTAGCATGGTGTACCTAATAAAGTGGCCGGTGAGTGTATATTGCTCAGCCATGTAGTATATTGCCCAGTTATGTAGTATATTGCCCAGTGATGTAGTATATTGCTCAGCCATGTAGTATATTGCCCAGTTATGTAGTATACAGCACAGAGCCACGTAGTATATTGCACAGCGACGTAGTATACAGCACAGAGCCACGTAGTATATTGCACAGCGACGTAGTATATTGCCCAGTTATGTAGTATATTGCCCAGTTACGTAGTATACAGCACAGAGCCACGTAGTATATTGCAAAGCGACGTAGTATACAGCACAGAGCCACGTAGTATATTGCACAGCGACGTAGTATACAGCACAGAGCCACGTAGTATATTGCACAGCGACGTAGTATACAGCACAGAGCCACGTAGTATATTGCACAGCGACGTAGTATACAGCACAGAGCCACGTAGTATATTGCACAGCGACGTAGTATACAGCACAGAGCCACGTAGTATATTGCCCAGTTACGTAGTATATTGCCCAGTGACGTAGTATACAGCACAGAGCCACGTAGTATATTGCCCAGTTATGTAGTATATTGCCCAGTGATGTATATTGCTCAGCCATGTAGTATATTGCCCAGTTACGTAGTATACAGCACAGAGCCACGTAGTATATTGCACAGCGACGTAGTATACACACAGAGCCACGTAGTATATTGCACAGCGACGTAGTATATTGCCCAGTTATGTAGTATATTGCCTAGTGACGTAGTATATTGCCCAGCCATGTAGTATATTGCCTAGTTACGTAGTATACAGCACAGAGCCACGTAGTATATTGCACAGCGAAGTAGTATACAGCACAGAGCCACGTAGTATATTGCCCAGCCACGTAGTATATTGGCCAAGTCACATAGTATATTGCCCAGCTACGTAGTATATTGCCCAGCCACGTATGTCACAGGTTAAAAAATAAAAAATAAACATATACTCACCTTCCGAGGGTACCCTTGTAGTTCTGTCGCCTGTGTGCGGTGCAGGCAGCAGCTTCCGGTCCCAGGGTGTGATGACGTTGCGGTCACATGACCGTGACGTCATGGCAGGTCCTTCTCGCGCAGGCGCGCAGGACCTGTGATGACGTCGCGGTCACATGACTGTGATGTCATGGCAGGTCCTTGTCGCGCACCATACTTAGCACCGGAACCTGCCGCTTGCATGGAGCAGTCACCGGAGAGTCGCGAGGAGCGGGAAAGGCGGTGGAAGGTGAGTATATAATGATTTTTTATTTTTTTTTAATTATTTTTAACATTAGATGTTTTTACTATTGAGGCTGCATAGGCATCCTCAATAGTAAAAACTTGGTCACACAGGGTTAATAGCGGCGGTAACGGAGTGAGATACCTGCGGCATAACGCGGTCTGTTACCGCTGGCATTAACCCTGTGTGAGCCGTGACTGCGGGGAGTATGGAGCGGGCGCCGGGCACTGACTGCAGGGGAGTAGGGAGGGACTAATCGGACTGTGGCTGTCGCTGATTGGTCGTGGCAGCCATGACAGGCAGCTGGCGAGACCAATCAGCGACTTGGATTCCATGACAGAGGCCGCGACCAATGAATATCCGTGACAGAAAGAAAGACGGACAGACAGGACAGACAGAAGGACAGAAGTGACCCTTAGACAATTATATAGTAGATTATTATTATAGCGCCATTTATTCCATGGCGCTTTACATGTGAGGAGGGGTATACATAATAAAAATAAGTACAATCATCTTGAACAATACAAGTCACAACTGGTACAGGAGTTGAGAGGACCCTGCCCGCGAGGGCTCACAATCTACAAGGGATGGATGAGGATACAGTAGGTGTCCTTATCTCGAAGGATAACGTTACACATCTCACAGTACTCAAAATGAGTCCAGGGCCAGTGTCTCATTCTTCGTGAGATTGTTTGTCATATTTTTATCAAAAGCCGGTGTTTTACGTAGATCCCTCTCCACTAAACGTAGAAAAATGTCTATACTCGTTGTATCCCCCTGTGGCGACATCTTCACACTTTTATTTTTGAGCTCTGTGAAGGTACCCAAACCCCTCTCATGTCCATTATCATTTTCCTTCAATAGGCCCAGCAAAGCCCGATACATTTCTATCTCCTCCTCCTCCTGAAAACCTTTTCAATAACATTCTTCACGATCGTTATGAATTAAAAACTTCCTCTATTTTGGTTTACTACAAAGCAGGTTCAGGTCCTTGACCCATTCAAGGCAGGTGAAATGATTTGTGAGCGCAAAATTTAGACCCTTTAACAAAACATTATACTCATCCCTGGAGATGGGGTGCGAGGACAGATTTATGATTTGTCCTTTATCTAATTGAACTTTGTTCCGAAATAGTAGCCTGTTCTTGCATTCTGTTATAAAAAAGAGGATTAGGGAGACAAAGGTATACCAAAGGAGTTTGAGGTGAATGTTCCTGTTGTCATGTCCCCATTTCAGTAACCATCTCTTTTCCCATATCGTCCTCTGGAGTTTTGCCATCTCTGTCTGGGTGGTCTACCCCTAAATGGCTGTGTTCCGCTCGTGGGTGGATCTGTTTTTTCTGTGTCTGATGTATCTATATCTGTGGATGAAACCGAGTATAATGTTTTGTTAACGGGATGGAATCTTTATGAAATAAAGATAAAACTGTTATTTACCCCTCTGAGCCTCACAGCTCTGGTGGCTTCTGCTATGACCAGAAGTGATAACGTCCTGTCTAGTGATGAGCGAATATACTCGTTACTCGAGATTTCCCAAGCATGCTCGGGTGTCCTCTGAGTATTTTTTAGTGTTTGGAGATTTGGTTTTCTTTGCCGCAGCTGGATGATTTACATCTGTTAGCCAGCATAAGTACATGTGGGGATTCCCTAGCAACCAGGAACCCCCACATGTACTTAGCCTGGCTAATAGCTTTAAATCATTCAGCTGCGGCGCTGAAAACTTAATCTCCGAGCACTAAAAAATACTCAGAGGTCACGCGAGCGTGCTCGAGAAATCTCGTGTAACGAGTATATTTGCCATCACTAGTCCTGTCCATTCAATAAACTTTCCGCTGAAGCCAGCCAAATGGCTGAATGGAGCGGTGGAGGTAAATAGCACACATATCTTTACTTTATAGTGATTCTTTCCATCTGGTCCTACAACTTTTTTATTGGCTAAAGTTGTATAAAAAAGTATCTACTACTACTATGTTATTTTATTTTTTTTATTATGGTAAACTAATGTATGCCAGCCAGTAGGGGCTTAACTATAGTGAGTGACATAGGTCTCATTGACCCATATGCGAAGACTCATGCCATTATGTCCCATTAATTGGGGGGCCCTGAAGGAATTTTTGAATTGATGTCCACAAACTTCAAGCTATGCTAATGTCACCCTATGTACATGTCTAGCTTATACGCTGGGGCCTATACAAGAATACACACTAAATAAATGTGATGTGAACATTGCCTAAATCACCACTAAGGGGCCTAGTTTAAATTTTGGCACTAGAACGTCACAACTAGATGTCAATAGTTTCTTTGTCTTGCTTCCTTTCTCATGGAGAAAAAAGCACAAACCTTAAATAGGTGGTCACCAGTGTGCATGACTTGAGTTTTGTCATTGGGTGGTGTGACTTATGGCCTTTTTTCCAGTAATTTTGGCTTGTGCCATATAAGTCTTTTGTGATGGTGAAGGTGACAATCAAGAGCAGGAGTGTAAAGTCCCTGCAAAAAAAAGACTACCTGCCAGAGGTGTATCTATCGTTTCTGGCACCCGGGGCAAGGATTCATTTTGGCGCCCCCCCCCCCCCAGGACATATGCCCCCCGTCAGCCCCATCATTGCCCTCCCCTCCCCCCACACACACCATTCACTTCTCTGCACTTTTCCCTGCAGCGCGATACACACACACCCAATACTGAGCCACACACATACACACACACACACTCACATACACACACACACATACACACACAGATTCAAACACACACACACATTCACACAGACTCACACACACACACTGACACACATACACACATTCACACACACTCACACACATTAACACACACACATTCACACACTCACACACACACACTGACACACATACACACATTCACACACACACACTGACACACATACACACATTCACACACACACACTGACACACATACACACACACACACATTCACACACACACACATTCTCACACACACACACACACATTCACACACACACACACACACACACACATTCACACACACATACAGTGGGGCAAAAAAGTATTTAGTCATTCAGCAATAGTGCAAGTTCCACCACTTAAAAAGATGAGAGGCGTCTGTAATTTACATCATAGGTAGACCTCAACTATGAGAGACAAACTGAGACAAAAAAATCCAGAAAATCACATTGTCTGTTTTTTTATCATTTTATTTGCATATTATGGTGGAAAATAAGTATTTGGTCAGAAACAAAATTTCATCTCAATACTTTGTAATATATCCTTTGTTGGCAATGACAGAGGTCAAACGTTTTCTGTAAGTCTTCACAAGGTTGCCACACACTGTTGTTGGTATGTTGGCCCTTTCCTCCATGCAGATCTCCTCTAGAGCAGTGATGTTTTTGGCTTTTCGCTTGGCAACACGGACTTTCAACTCCCTCCAAAGGTTTTCTATAGGGTTGAGATCTGGAGACTGGCTAGGCCACTCCAGGACCTTGAAATGCTTCTTACGAAGCCACTCCTTCGTTGCCCTGGCGATGTGCTTTGGATCATTGTCATGTTGAAAGACCCAGCCACGTTTCATCTTCAATGCCCTTGCTGATGGAAGGAGGTTTGCACTCAAAATCTCACGATACATGGCCCCATTCATTCTTTCATGTACCCGGATCAGTCGTCCTGGCCCCTTTGCAGAGAAACAGCCCCAAAGCATGATGTTTCCACCACCATGCTTTACAGTAGGTATGGTGTTTGATGGATGCAACTCAGTATTCTTTTTCCTCCAAACACGACAAGTTGTGTTTCTACCAAACAGTTCCAGTTTGGTTTCATCAGACCATAGAGTAAGATTTTGGCGTGCACTCAGTCAGAGTAAAGGTGAGGTGCCGGTGTAATGGGACAATCAGTCCCGATTAGTAATGAATTTGTAATTCACCGCACACTCAAAATGAATATTGCACAATATGCAAATAAAGTGTAAATTTATTCTAAATCTGGGAGCATAACAGAATAAAGCAGCTTATGCGATCATATACAACGTTTCGGCTCCACCGGAGCCTTTCTCACGTAATCGCTGTGAAAAACAAAACATATAAATAATAGATACATAAAGAAAACCCGTGGAAAACCTGTGGAAAAAAAGGGAGTATATACAAGGAAAACAACAAAAGATATTGTCCTGGTGTAAACATATTTGGTAGGCTCCTGTAATCGCAGCAGCGTCTAGCGGACACAGACTGTACATGATGTAATCACCATGAACAGCGATGAGAAGTACTTGAACCGCCACAGAGATTATTCGAAGGAAGGATGATTGGGTAAACACGAATTTTCTAAATGCGGGCCATGGAGGATAATGACAGCTAAAAGTAAGCCCCAAATCACAGAAAACATAATGTCAACAATGGATATACTTCTTATGTACAGAGAACAACATACATTAGAAATAGCAGGTATATTACCTTTCTTTCAATGAGTGGAAAACGTGCAAAAGAGTAGGTGGAGGGAAGAAGTTCCAGTGGTGACACTTAAGCTGTGAAGAACAGTGAGACAAAATTAGCATGAAGTTCGTAAAAGACGTGCCCAAATGTATGCAGGCTACAAGGAGGTACCTAGTAGTAGTGTGACTGCCTGTGTATAGCTGGTGGTGGCCAGATGGGGTCACTGAAAACGTCCGTCTGTAAACGGAAATGCATGTATCATAATAGCAGGATCGATATGGTGCTAGTGCAGAGGGGGCAGTATAGGGCCTAGTGATAACTACCTGTTGATGTCACTGAGATAAGCGGCACATCATGTACAGTCTGTGTCCGCTAGACGCTGCTGCGATTACAGGAGCCTACCAAATATGTTTACACCAGGACAATATCTTTTGTTGTTTTCCTTGTATATACTCCCTTTTTTTCCACAGGTTTTCCACGGGTTTTCTTTATGTATCTATTATTTATATGTTTTGTTTTTCACAGCGATTACGTGAGAAAGGCTCCGGTGGAGCCGAAACGTTGTATATGATCGCATAAGCTGCTTTATTCTGTTATGCTCCCAGATTTAGAATAAATTTACACTTTATTTGCATATTGTGCAATATTCATTTTGAGTGTGCGGTGAATTACAAATTCATTACTAATCGGGACTGATTGTCCCATTACACCGGCACCTCACCTTTACTCTGACTGAGTGCACGCCAAAATCTTACTCTAACGTTATCTGTATTGACGGAAGCACCAGTCTTGTCCTCTTAAAACGCATAAAAACTAATGTCTACCGACACTTTTGCGTATGATTTGGCCACTAGCTCCAACATACTGTCCCAAGTGACAGGTTCAAATGAATTCCTTAAAACCCCAGTACATGAACTGAGGACCAGAGATTTTGAGAAGGAGAAACGTAAACTTATTTCATACGATCTCCACTGTACAACTCTAGCGGAGTATTATAGACAGAACAAAATTCCCAGGGGGCTCAGGTGCAACCTCCAGCCTACCCTCTTCTCCGACAATCCAGAATATTGCGAGAAATTTAAGAAAATCCTTAATAAATGCTCCCTTGATATCATAGTACTTACCATAGAACACCTCCAGAAAGCTATTACTGAGACCAAACAGAATATTCAGTCTATAGAGGTACAACTATCAACCACCCTTTCCTCAGCCGAGTGGACTACCCTGAAAACTAGGACAGACAAGGCCCTCGCGGAACACCAGAAGGTCCTGCAAGAACGCAAGCGACAAAAATTCCAGAGAGACTCCGACGACTATACCAACAATCGGGTTTATAAATGGACCGACTCCTCTACTACTACCTGGCGTCGACCAAGGTTCCAACGAAGATATGGTTCTTACAGTTCGGAGAGCGACTCCTCAACACAGTCTGGACGTCAACGTTTTTTACCCAAAGGCCGCAGAGGGGGACACCAACAAGGAGACCCACAAGGCGATCTCGGCGAAAGAATGACCACGCGATCACAGGTGAGGTCTCAAACCTAGTGATCAATATTTCAGACTATCTACTTTCCCCTGCAGAACTTATGGTCCTGCAAAAAGGATTGTCTTTTTGCCCTACACCAACTTGGGACTCTTGTCAATTGAAGAAGGATCTTGAACGGTTCTACCGGACGGTTAGACTTAAGACCCATTTTGGACTTAATACCAGCATCACCCGGAACTGTACACCCCCGTTGGGTGATGACCCGGTACCTGAATTGTCTATTACCACTCTCGGCCTTCACAACCGTAGTAGTTTCTGTCCTCCTCGCACATACCACGCCACGGAAACCTTCATTTCTTTGGTGGACCGGGAGGTTGATTCTCTTTCTCACCAACAACAGCTTGGTCTATTCCCTATCCACTCTAATCTGTCTCTCACCGAGAAACAAGCGCTTTCTTCTCTGCATACCAACAGGTCTATTATTTTCAAACCAGCAGATAAGGGGGGAGCTATTGTGGTAATGAACCGTACCCAATACATGCAGGAAATTACCCGCCAACTGTCTGACGTTGGCACTTACGACATCATACCGAGGGATCCAGTTGCTACTATTAGCAACAAGATTCGTAGAGTCGTTGATGCATATCTAACACGTCACATTATTGACAAAAAAACAGCAACGTTCCTGGTAAATCCCCATCCGGTCACACCGGTATTTTATGTTTTACCAAAAATTCATAAGTCACTGCAAAATCCCCCAGGCAGACCTATAGTTGCCTCTACGGACTCGATTCTGTCTCCCCTTTCTCTATTTCTGGAGAAAATTATGACACCACTAATCAAACTGACCCAATCCTTCCTCCTTGACACAGGACATTTCCTTAGAGTAATCAAACAACTGGGCACGATACCACCAGATAGCATCCTTGTCACCATGGATGTCAATAGCCTTTACACCTCAATTCAGCACAAAAAAGGCATTGAGGCCACAAAACATCTATTACATCAGTCTTCCCTGTCAGGAGAAGCCATTCAATTTTGCCTTGACCTGCTCCATCTGGTTCTCTATGAGAACTATTTTTTATATGAGGACGCGTTTTACATCCAGAAGTGTGGCACAGCGATGGGCTCGAACGTCGCGCCAGCCTATGCTAATGCCTTCATGAATTTTTTTGAGATCACCTACGTATTTAAAGACCACTTGTTCTTGCAACATGTCTCAGGGTATCATCGCTATATTGATGATGTATTTTTCATTTGGACAGGCACTCAGGACGCCCTTGGTTCTTTTCATTCCTACCTGAACTCCATTTTCCCAGAACTACAGTTTACCATTCACCATAGCACGGAGTCCGTATCATTCCTGGACACCATGGTTCTCAAGGATGGGGAAGGACACCTCTCCACTGATATTTACTGCAAACCTACAGACTGTAACAGTCTCCTTCATTACACCAGCTGCCATCCACGAAATATGAAAGATGGCTTACCACGGTCTCAATTTAACTTAAGTGTCACCACTGGAACTTCTTCCCTCCACCTACTCTTTTGCACGTTTTCCACTCATTGAAAGAAAGGTAATATACCTGCTATTTCTAATGTATGTTGTTCTCTGTACATAAGAAGTATATCCATTGTTGACATTATGTTTTCTGTGATTTGGGGCTTACTTTTAGCTGTCATTATCCTCCATGGCCCGCATTTAGAAAATTCGTGTTTACCCAATCATCCTTCCTTCGAATAATCTCTGTGGCGGTTCAAGTACTTCTCATCGCTGTTCATGGTGATTACATCATGTACAGTCTGTGTCCGCTAGACGCTGCTGCGATTACAGGAGCCTACCAAATATGTTTACACCAGGACAATATCTTTTGTTGTTTTCCTTGTATATACTCCCTTTTTTTCCACAGGTTTTCCACGGGTTTTCTTTATGTATCTATTATTTATATGTTTTGTTTTTCACAGCGATTACGTGAGAAAGGCTCCGGTGGAGCCGAAACGTTGTATATGATCGCATAAGCTGCTTTATTCTGTTATGCTCCCAGATTTAGAATAAATTTACACTTTATTTGCATATTGTGCAATATTCATTTTGAGTGTGCGGTGAATTACAAATTCATTACTAATCGGGACTGATTGTCCCATTACACCGGCACCTCACCTTTACTCTGACTGAGTGCACGCCAAAATCTTACTCTAACGTTATCTGTATTGACGGAAGCACCAGTCTTGTCCTCTTAAAACGCATAAAAACTAATGTCTACCGACACTTTTGCGTATGATTTGGCCACTAGCTCCAACATACTGTCCCAAGTGACAGGTTCAAATGAATTCCTTAAAACCCCAGTACATGAACTGAGGACCAGAGATTTTGAGAAGGAGAAACGTAAACTTATTTCATACGATCTCCACTGTACAACTCTAGCGGAGTATTATAGACAGAACAAAATTCCCAGGGGGCTCAGGTGCAACCTCCAGCCTACCCTCTTCTCCGACAATCCAGAATATTGCGAGAAATTTAAGAAAATCCTTAATAAATGCTCCCTTGATATCATAGTACTTACCATAGAACACCTCCAGAAAGCTATTACTGAGACCAAACAGAATATTCAGTCTATAGAGGTACAACTATCAACCACCCTTTCCTCAGCCGAGTGGACTACCCTGAAAACTAGGACAGACAAGGCCCTCGCGGAACACCAGAAGGTCCTGCAAGAACGCAAGCGACAAAAATTCCAGAGAGACTCCGACGACTATACCAACAATCGGGTTTATAAATGGACCGACTCCTCTACTACTACCTGGCGTCGACCAAGGTTCCAACGAAGATATGGTTCTTACAGTTCGGAGAGCGACTCCTCAACACAGTCTGGACGTCAACGTTTTTTACCCAAAGGCCGCAGAGGGGGACACCAACAAGGAGACCCACAAGGCGATCTCGGCGAAAGAATGACCACGCGATCACAGGTGAGGTCTCAAACCTAGTGATCAATATTTCAGACTATCTACTTTCCCCTGCAGAACTTATGGTCCTGCAAAAAGGATTGTCTTTTTGCCCTACACCAACTTGGGACTCTTGTCAATTGAAGAAGGATCTTGAACGGTTCTACCGGACGGTTAGACTTAAGACCCATTTTGGACTTAATACCAGCATCACTCGGAACTGTACACCCCCGTTGGGTGATGACCCGGTACCTGAATTGTCTATTACCACTCTCGGCCTTCACAACCGTAGTAGTTTCTGTCCTCCTCGCACATACCACGCCACGGAAACCTTCATTTCTTTGGTGGACCGGGAGGTTGATTCTCTTTCTCACCAACAACAGCTTGGTCTATTCCCTATCCACTCTAATCTGTCTCTCACCGAGAAACAAGCGCTTTCTTCTCTGCATACCAACAGGTCTATTATTTTCAAACCAGCAGATAAGGGGGGAGCTATTGTGGTAATGAACCGTACCCAATACATGCAGGAAATTACCCGCCAACTGTCTGACGTTGGCACTTACGACATCATACCGAGGGATCCAGTTGCTACTATTAGCAACAAGATTCGTAGAGTCGTTGATGCATATCTAACACGTCACATTATTGACAAAAAAACAGCAACGTTCCTGGTAAATCCCCATCCGGTCACACCGGTATTTTATGTTTTACCAAAAATTCATAAGTCACTGCAAAATCCCCCAGGCAGACCTATAGTTGCCTCTACGGACTCGATTCTGTCTCCCCTTTCTCTATTTCTGGAGAAAATTATGACACCACTAATCAAACTGACCCAATCCTTCCTCCTTGACACAGGACATTTCCTTAGAGTAATCAAACAACTGGGCACGATACCACCAGATAGCATCCTTGTCACCATGGATGTCAATAGCCTTTACACCTCAATTCAGCACAAAAAAGGCATTGAGGCCACAAAACATCTATTACATCAGTCTTCCCTGTCAGGAGAAGCCATTCAATTTTGCCTTGACCTGCTCCATCTGGTTCTCTATGAGAACTATTTTTTATATGAGGACGCGTTTTACATCCAGAAGTGTGGCACAGCGATGGGCTCGAACGTCGCGCCAGCCTATGCTAATGCCTTCATGAATTTTTTTGAGATCACCTACGTATTTAAAGACCACTTGTTCTTGCAACATGTCTCAGGGTATCATCGCTATATTGATGATGTATTTTTCATTTGGACAGGCACTCAGGACGCCCTTGGTTCTTTTCATTCCTACCTGAACTCCATTTTCCCAGAACTACAGTTTACCATTCACCATAGCACGGAGTCCGTATCATTCCTGGACACCATGGTTCTCAAGGATGGGGAAGGACACCTCTCCACTGATATTTACTGCAAACCTACAGACTGTAACAGTCTCCTTCATTACACCAGCTGCCATCCACGAAATATGAAAGATGGCTTACCACGGTCTCAATTTAACAGAGTAACACGCATTGTTTCAGATTTTAACACCCTGAATGACAGATTGGATACGATGGCACATAAATTCCGGTCAAGAGGCTACCCCCTGGGGCTCCTCCATCAAGAGAAAGCACGCTCTATAGCACCTTTTTCCCCCCCTCCTCGAGTGAACCAGAAGGAGAGGATCCCATTTGTACATACGTTCCACCCACTCATGCCAAAAGTATATTCAATCATCAAGAGACACTGGCCTCTACTTGCAAAAGCTTATCCTAAGATCCCCTCCTTCAGTGAACCAGCACTAATGTGTAGGAAGAGACCCCCTAATATCAAAGACAAGTTGGTCAGAGCGGACATTGGCAGCGCACGCCTTAGCACCACGCAAAGAGTACTGACACCACGACGCAATGGTACTTTTCCTTGCTTGAGTTGCGCAGCCTGCTCTAATATCATTAAGGCTGATACTATAACCCACCCTAGGACTGGCAAGACGTACCCAATACGTGGTTTCTATACATGCAACTCTAATTTTGTTGTATATTTGGTAAAATGCCCGTGCGGACTCCTTTACGTGGGGGAGACCACACAACACATTAAAGACCGTATCGCCAGCCACAAGTCCACAATCAGGTGCGGCAAGACATGGCTTCCCCTACCAGATCATTTTGTTAGACACAGACACACAGTGGCCCAACTTAGATTTCAAGTTATTAAGCATGTCCCCCGCCCAAGAAGAGGGGGAGACCATATCAAGTTACTCAAAGCACGTGAAACCTTCTGGATACACAAGCTTGATACCCTGACTCCCAAAGGGTTAAATAGGGAGATCGATTGGCTGTCATGAGCATTGTTTAATCATTTTCTTCTCTCTTGCTTTACAGACTCGCTAATATGTTATGTTAGTAGGTGAGTTTGCCCTAACCCCTTTATTGTTTCTCTCCCTATCAAAATACTCCCACCAATAACCGATTTCTCTAAATAAGGTCATAAGTACCTGTTTCAGGTTATCCCCATTATACCCTAGGTCTGACAGAACACCCCCCCCCCCCCCCTCTTAAGTAAATACCGACTTGCACTGCGCTCCACAGCTATTTTTAAGACACATTGTGCCTTTCCATGGCCCAGCACTGTCAGCGCCTGCGCAGTACATACAGGATACGTTTTGGACTGAATCACCGCATTAGTGTTACCATAGAGACACTAGCGCGTGCGCAAAACTGAGGGATCGATAGTGATACATCACATCCGGTCCGCACACGCACTTCCGGTGCGGCGATAAGAAACTACATTTAAGACAGACCAGCAGTATTAGCTGCACACGCCGACTACCAGCAAGGCGCGGGAGCGCCGCTTATCTCAGTGACATCAACAGGTAGTTATCACTAGGCCCTATACTGCCCCCTCTGCACTAGCACCATATCGATCCTGCTATTATGATACATGCATTTCCGTTTACAGACGGACGTTTTCAGTGACCCCATCTGGCCACCACCAGCTATACACAGGCAGTCACACTACTACTAGGTACCTCCTTGTAGCCTGCATACATTTGGGCACGTCTTTTACGAACTTCATGCTAATTTTGTCTCACTGTTCTTCACAGCTTAAGTGTCACCACTGGAACTTCTTCCCTCCACCTACTCTTTTGCACGTTTTCCACTCATTGAAAGAAAGGTAATATACCTGCTATTTCTAATGTATGTTGTTCTCTGTACATAAGAAGTATATCCATTGTTGACATTATGTTTTCTGTGATTTGGGGCTTACTTTTAGCTGTCATTATCCTCCATGGCCCGCATTTAGAAAATTCGTGTTTACCCAATCATCCTTCCTTCGAATAATCTCTGTGGCGGTTCAAGTACTTCTCATCGCTGTTCATGGTGATTACATCATGTACAGTCTGTGTCCGCTAGACGCTGCTGCGATTACAGGAGCCTACCAAATATGTTTACACCAGGACAATATCTTTTGTTGTTTTCCTTGTATATACTCCCTTTTTTTCCACGGGTTTTCTTTATGTATCTATTATTTATATGTTTTGTTTTTCACAGCGATTACGTGAGAAAGGCTCCGGTGGAGCCGAAACGTTGTATATGATCGCATAAGCTGCTTTATTCTGTTATGCTCCCAGATTTAGAATAAATTTACTCATCAGACCATAGGACATTCTCCCAAAACTCCTCTGGATCATCCAAATGCTCTCTAGCAAACTTCAGACGGGCCCAGACATGTACTGGCTTAAGCAGTGGGACACGTCTGGCACTGCAGGATCTGAGTCCATGGTGGCGTAGTGTGTTACTTATAGTAGGCCTTGTTACATTGGTCCCAGCTCTCTGCAGTTCATTCACTAGGTCCCCCCGCGTGGTTCTGGGATTTTTGCTCACCGTTCTTGTGATCATTCTGACCCCACAGGGTGGGATTTTGCGTGGAGCCCCAGATCGAGGGAGATTATCAGTGGTCTTGAATGTCTTCCATTTTCTAATTATTGCTCCCACTGTTGATTTCTTCACTCCAAGCTGGTTGGCTATTGCAGATTCAGTCTTCCCAGCCTGGTGCAGGGCTACAATTTTGTTTCTGGTGTCCTTTGACAGCTCTTTGGTCTTCACCATAGTGGAGTTTGGAGTCAGACTGTTTGAGGGTGGGCACAGGTGTCTTTTTATACCGATAACAAGTTTAAACAGGTGCCATTACTACAGGTAACGAGTGGAGGAAAGAGGAGACTCTTAACCCCTTAACGACCTTTGACGCATACGCTGCGTCATGAAAGTCGGTGCCAAAACGACCTATGACGCAGCGTATGCGTCATGGAATGATCGCGCTCCTGCAGATCGGGTGAAAGGGTTAACTCCATTTTCACCCGATCTGCAGAGACAGGGGGAGTGGTGCTTCAGCCCAGGGGGGGGTGGCTTCACCCCCCCCGTGGCTACGATCGCTCTGATTGGCTGTTGAAAGTGAAACTGCCAATCAGAGCGATTTGTAATATTTCACCTAAAAAACAGGTGAAATATTACAATCCAGCCATGGCCGATGCTGCAATATCATCGGCCATGGCTGGAAAACCTGAAGTGACCACCCCCCACCCCACCGATCGCCCCCCCAGTGCTCCGGTGCGTGGTCCGGTCCCCTCCGTCCTGTGCTCCGCTGCCCCGTGCTCCTGCCCGCTCCCCCGTCCTGCTGTCCGCTCCCCCCGTCCTCCGATCACCCCCCCTGTGCTCAGATCCACCCCCCCACCACCCCTTCATACTTACCGATCCTCCCGGTGTCCGGCCGTCTCCTCGCTGGGCGCCGCCATCTTCCAAAATGGCGGGCGCATGCTCAGTACGCCCGCCGGCCGGCAGATTCCTTACAGGTACATTTTGATCGCTGTGGTAGGTTCTACCACAGCGATCAAAATAAAAAAAATAATAAATAAACCCCCCCCTTTATCACCCCCATAGATAGGGACAATAATAAAATAAAGAAAATATATATATATTTTTTTTCCACTAGGGTTAGGGTTAGAACTAGGGTTAGGGTATATCAAAAGAAAGGGGAAGTACTAACCAAATATAAAATATAAAATATTTTATTGGTGAAGATTAAAAACAACAATAGTAAAGAATATACATAATACATAAAAAATGGGGACAAGGCAGAGTAACCCCAAAGCAATCCAATAAATTAACCGAGAATATATCCCTAAGTAGATCATATACAATAAATAGAGGACAATAAATATATATATTTCATATACACCAGCAGGTGTCAGTAGAGTTCTCACAAAAATATCTTAATCAATAGTCCTAAAAGTGGACAAACATCAAAAATAATTAGTAAATAAAGTGTGCCAACACAATTTGGCTACAATAAAAATAGAAAAAAGTATATACTCAGCTGTAATAAATATCGAAAAAAGTGCCAATGCATGTGCAAATGTTGAGTCTACATAGACAGGTATGAGGCAGAAAAGAAAGTATATATCGATAAAGTGCATGTACAAATACAGAATCTGTATAAACTAGTGTGAGGCAGAAACTGAATATACATAAAGTGCTAATGCATGTGCAAAATATAAAGTCCGTATAGACTAGTATGGAGCAAATAAGGAGAGCTCTGAATCAATAAATACCTGCTGGTGGAAGGATTGCTGTGGAGAGGAAAACCCCGACGCGCGTTTCGCAGCGTAGCTTCTTCCTGGGGGTTGGGTTAGAACTAGGGTTAGGGTTACGGGTAGGGTTAGGGTTATGGCATGTGCGGATTTGGCAGCGGATCCGCAGCGGATCGGCCGCGGATCCGCAGCGGATCGGCCGCGGATCCGCAGCGGATCGGCCGCGGATCCGCAGCGGATCGGCCGCGGATCCGCAGCGGATCGGGCGCGGATCGGCAGCGGATCCGCAGCGGATTGGCCGCGGATCCGCAGCGGATTGGCCGCGGATCCGCAGCGGATTGGCCGCGGATCCGCAGCGGATTGTCCGCTGCGAATTCGTAGCAGTTTTCCATCAGGTTTACAGTACCGTGTACACCTATGGAAAACCAAATCCGCTGTGCCCATAATGCGGAAAATTCCGTGCAGAAACGCTGCGTTGTATTTTCCACAGCATGTCAATTCTTTGTGCGGATTCCGCAGCGTTTTACACCTGTTCCTCAATAGGAATCCGCAGGTGAAATCCGCACAAAAAAAACACTGGAAATCTGCTGTAAATCCGCAGGTAAAACGCAGTGCCTTTTACTTGCAGATTTTTCAAAAGTCGTGCGGAAAAATCTCACACGAATCCGCTACGTGGGCACATACCCTTAGGGTTAGGGTTGGAATTAGGGCTAGGGTTGGAATTAGGGTTACGGGTGTGTTGGGGTTAGGGTTGTGGTTAGGGGTGTGTTGGGGTTAGGGTTGGGATTAGGGTTATGGCTACAGTTGGGATTAGGGTTAGGGGTGTGTTGGGGTTAGTGTTGAAGTTAGAAATGAGGGGTTTCCACTGTTTAGGCACATCAGGGGTCTCCAAACGCAACATGGCGCCACCATTGATTCCAGCCAATCTTGCATTCAAAAAGTCAAATGGTGCTCCCTCCCTTCCAAGCCCCGACGTGTGCCCAAACAGTGGTTTACCCCCACATTTGGGGTACCAGCGTACTCAGGACAAACTGGGCAACAACTGTTGGGGTCCAATTTCTCCTGTTACCCTTGCAAAAATAAAAAATTACTTGCTAAGACATAATTTTTGAGGAAAGAAGAATGATTTTTTATTTTCACGGCTCTGCGTTGTAAACTTCTGTGAAGCACTTGGGGGTTGAACGTGCTCATCACACATCTAGATAAGTTCCTTGGGGGGTCTAGTTTCCAAAATGGGGTCACTTGTGGGGTGTTTCTACTGTTTAGGCACATCAGGGGCTCTGCAAATGCAACGTGACGCCCGCAGACCATTCCATCAAAGTCTGCATTTCAAATGTCACTACTTCCCTTCCGAGCCCTGACGTGCGCCCAAACAGTGGTTTACCCCCACATATGGGGTATCACTGTACTCACAACAAACTGGGCAACAAACATTGGGGCCCAATTTCTCCTGTTACCCTTGTGAAAATAAAAAATTGCTTGCTAAAACATCTTTTTTGAGGAAAGAAAAATGATTTTTTATTTTCACGGCTCTGCGTTGTAAACTTCTGTGAAGCACTTGGGGGTTGAATGTGCTCATCACACATCTAGATAAGTTCCTTGGGGGGTCTAGTTTCCAAAATGGGGTCACTTGTGGGGTGTTTCTACTGTTTAGGCACATCAGGGGCTCTGCAAATGCAACGTGACGCCAGCAGACCATTCCATCAAAGTCTGCATTCCAAAACGTCACTACTTCCCTTCCGAACCCCGACGTGTGCCAAAACAGTGGTTTACCCCCACATATGGGGTATCAGCGTACTCAGGAGAAACTGGACAACAACTTTTGGGGTCCAATTTCTCCTGTTACCCTTGCAAAAATAAAAAATTCTGGGCTAAAAAAATATTTTTGAGGAAAGGAAACACATTTATTATTTTCACGGCTCTGCGTTATAAACTTCTGTGAAGCACTTGGGGGTTCAAAGTGCTCACCACACATCTAGATAAGTTCCTTGGGGGGTCTAGTTTCCAAAATGGAGTCACTTGTGGGGAGTTCCTACTGTTTAGGCACATCAGGGGCTCTGCAAATGCAACGTGACGCCCGCAGAGCATTCCATCAAAGTCTGCATTCCAAAACGTCACTACTTCCCTTCCGAGCCCCGGCATGTGCCCAAACAGTGGTTTACCCCCACATATGGGGTATCAGCGTACTCAGGAGAAACTGGACAACAACTTTTGGGGTCCAATTTCTCCTGTTACCCTTGCAAAAATAAAAAATTCTGGGCTAAAAAAATATTTTTGAGGAAAGGAAACACATTTATTATTTTCACGGCTCTGCGTTATAAACTTCTGCGAAGCACTTGGGGGTTCAAAGTGCTCACCACACATCTAGATTAGTTCCTTGGGAGGTCTAGTTTCCAAAATGGGGTCACTTGTTAGGGAGCTCCAATGTTTAGGCACACAGGGGCTCTCCAAACGTGACATGGTGTCCGCTAATGATTGGAGCTAATTTTCCATTCAAAAAGCCAAATGGCGTGCCTTCCCTTCCGAGCCCTGCCGTGTGCCCAAACAGTGGTTTACCCCCACATATGGGGTATCATCGTACTCAGGACAAACTGGACAACAACATTTGGGGTCCAATTTCTCCTATTACCCTTGGAAAATTAAAAAATCCTGGGCTAAAAATCATTTTTGAGGAAAGAAAAATTATTTTTTATTTTCACAGCTCTGCGTTATAAACTTCTGTGAAGCATCTGGGGGTTATAAGTGCTCACTATGCATCTAGATAAGTTCCTTGGGGGGTCTAGTTTCCAAAATGGGGTCACGTGTAGGGGAGCTCCAATGTTTAGGCACACAGGGGCTCTCCAAACGCGACATGGTGTTCGCTAACGATTGGAGCTAATTTTCCATTCAAAAAGTCAAATGGCACGCCTCCCCTTCCGAGCCTTGCCGTGCACCCAAACAGTGGTTTACCCCCACATATGAGGTATCAACATACTCAGCAGAAATTGCCCAACAAATTTTAGGATCCATTTTATCCTGTTGCCCATGTGAAAATGAAAAAATTGAGGCTAAAAGAAATTTTGTGTGAAAAAAAAGTACTTTTTCATTTTTACGGATCAATTTGTGAAGCACCTGAGAGTTTAAAGTGCTCACTATGCTTCTAGATAAGTTCCTTGGGGGGTCTACTTTCCAAAATGGGGTCACTTGTGGGAGCGCTCCAATGTTTAGGCACACGGGGGCTCTCCAAACGTGACATGGTCTCTGCTAGCGATGGAGATCATTTTTCATTCAAAAAGTCAAATGGCGCTCCTTCCCTTCCGAGCCTTACCATGTGCCCAAACAGTGGTTTACCCCCACATATGAGGTATCGGCATACTCAGGAGAAATTGCCCAACAAATTTTAGGATCCATTTTATCCTGTTGCCCATGTGAAAATGAAAGAATTGAGGCTAAAAGAAATTTTGTGTGAAAAAAAAGTACTTTTTCATTTTTGCGGATCAATTTGTGAAGCACCTGGGGGTTTAAAGTGCTCACTATGCCTCTGTATGAGTTCCTTGGGGGGTCTAGTTTCCAAAATGGGGTCACTTGTGGAGGAGCTCCAATGTTTAGGCACACAGGAGCTTTCCAAACGCGACATGGTGTCCGCTAACGATGGAGATAATTTTCCATTCAAAAAGTCAAATGGCGCTCCTTCCCTTCCGAGCCTTACCATGTGCCCAAACAGTGGTTTACCCCCACATGTGAGGTATTGGTGTACTCAGGAGAAATTGCCCAACAAAATTTAGGATCCATTTTATCCTGTTGCCCATGTGAAAATGAAAAAATTGAGGCTAAAATAATTTTTTTGTGAAAAAAAAGTACTTTTTCATTTTTACGGATCAATTTGTGAAGCACCTGGGGGTTTAAAGTGCTCACTATGCTTCTAGATAAGTTCCTTGGGGGGTCTAGTTTCCAAAATGTGGTCACTTGTGGGGGAGCTCCAATGTTTAGGCACACGGGGGCTCTCCAAACGCGACATGGTGTCCGCTAAAGATTGGAGCCAATTTTTCATTAAAAAAGTCAAATGGCGCTCCTTCCCTTCCGAGCCCTGCCGTGCGCCCAAACAGTGGTTTACCCCCACATATGAGGTATCAGCGTACTCAGGACAAATTGGACAACAACGTCCCTGGTCCAGTTTCTCCTTTTACCCTTGGGAAAATAAAAAAATTGTTGCTAAAAGATCATTTTTGTGACTAAAAAGTTAAATGTTAATTTTTTACTTCCATGTTGCTTCTGCTGCTGTGAAACACCTGAAGGGTTAATAAACTTCTTGAATGTGGTTTTGAGCACCTTGAGGGGTGCAGTTTTTAGAATGGTGTCACTTTTGGGTATTTTCAGCCATATAGAACCCTCAAAATGACTTCAAATGTGAGGTGGTCCCTAAAAAAAATGGTTTTGTAAATTTTGTTGTAAAAATGAGAAATCACTGGTCAAATTTTAACCCTTATAACTTCCTAGCAAAAAAAAAAATTGTTTCCAAAATTGAGCTGATGTAAAGTAGACATGTGGGAAACGTTATTTATTAACTATTTTGTGTCACATAACTCTCTGGTTTAACAGAATAAAAATTCAAAATGTGAAAATTGCGAAATTTTCAAATTTTTTGCCACATTTCCGTTTTTTTCACAAATAAACTCAAAAATTATCGACCTAAATTTACCACTAACATGAAGCCCAATATGTCACGAAAAAACAATCTCAGAATCGCTAGGATCCGTTGAAGCGTTCCTGAGTTATTACCTCATAAAGGGACACTGGTCAGAATTGCAAAAAACGGCAAGGTCATTAAGGCCAAAATAGGCTGGGTCATGAAGGGGTTAAAGAAGAAGTTACAGGTCTGTGAGAGCCAGAAATCTTGATTGTTTGTTTCTGACCAAATACTTATTTTCCACCATAATATGCAAATAAAATGATAAAAAAACAGACAATGTGATTTTCTGGATTTTTTTTTCTCAGTTTGTCTCCCATAGTTGAGGTCTACCTATGATGTAAATTACAGACGCCTCTCATCTTTTTAAGTGGTGGAACTTGCACTATTGCTGACTGACTAAATACTTTTTTGCCCCACTGTATACACACATTCACATACACACACACACACACTCACATACACACATTCACATATACACACATTCACACACACATACACATTCACACACATTCACACACACATACACACACACACACACACACTCACACACACCTCTCACCTCTCCTCGCGCTCTGCCGCAGCAGCTCCATCGCCTTCCTCTGACACAGCCGGCCGCTGAATGATGACGTCATCCAGCGGCGCGTCTGTGTGAGAGGAAGAGAGAGGAAGCCCGAAGACAGATCGCTGGGCAGCGGAGCTGCAGGGATTTCTCCCTGCCCGCCGCAGCCACTCTGCAGGGGCTCCCCTCCATTTCTGCACACATTGGGAGCCGGCACTCTGCAGCTTCTCTGTGCCGGCTGTCAGCTTGACAGTCGGCACAGAGAACAGCTGACTCCCAGACCAGGGGCGGCAGAATGCAGCCGCCGGGGGAGACACTGCGGACCGCCGAATTAGGCGGCCCGACTGCGCCTCCCTGCCGGCTGCGCCCGGGGCACATGCCCCGGTTGGGCCCCCCTAGATACGCCACTGGTGCCTGCTTATTCTCTGCCACTCTCCGCTGCAGTCAGGGCTGCAAAAGTTTTTAGGGCTTTGGCTGTGACATCACTGTCATCATTAGCCATTTGTCGGTTAGTACCAAGATATAAAGTTATCACCTACCTTGGCTATCTCGGGTAGTATTATAGTCCAGATGAGGCTCTGTAGAGCCCCATTCTGAGGATTGGTGTAGGTCCCAACAGCTGGATCTCCAGGAATCAGTAAGGGTGGGTGATAACTTAATATTTCAAACCAAACCCTTTAGCTATGAAATCACACGCTATTACCGCTATTAGGGTGCAGTCAGACAATTTTATAAATGGGACCGAGATCGGAAGGTAGTGCACGGACAGGCCTGAGGCTCTCCCAACCCGAGCATGACAGCTTCATGTATTTCTATGCATCAGTCACTCTCAGGTTGAGAGAGTGGCCGGCCAGTCCGTGCACTGCATTCCGATCTCAGACTGATTTATTCGCCCTTATTTCCATACTGTGACATCTCAGTGTACATTAACACCTTTCTATGAATTTGTAGTATTTATTTTCATATCATGACATCATTATGTTGAGAATTCAGACCAGAATCCCTCAATGTCTATCCACTATTTCATCCTTCTTCTCCGCTAGATGTCTAAAACTTAACATGAACAAAACAGAATTCATTGTCTTTCTTTCCCCCATCTCATGCGACCCCCCCAACAAACCTATCCATTACAGTAAACGGCTGCCCACTCTCCCCAGTCCCACAAGCTCGCTGTTTCGGGGTAATCCTTGATACTGATCTCTCCTTCAAACCTCATATCCAAGTCCTTTCCACTTCCTGCCGCCTTCAACTCACAAAATATTTCACGGATCCGTACATTCCTAAACCTAGAATCTGCAAAAACCCTAGTCCATGCCCTCATCATCTCTCGCCTCGACTACTGTAAACTCCTGCTCTGTGGCCTCCCCTCGAACACTCTTGCACCCCTCCAATCTTTTCTAAACTTCGCTGCCCGACTAATCCACCTGTCCCCCCGCTATTCCCCGGCCTCTCCCCTCTGTCAATCCCTTCACTGGCTCCCCATTACCCAAAGACTCCAGTACAAAAGCCTAACCATGACATACAAAGCCATCCACAACCTGTCTCCTCCATACATCTGTGACCTCGTCTCCCGGTACTTTCCTGCACGCAACCTCCAATCCTCACAAGATCTCCTTCTCTACTCTCCTCTTATCTCCTCTTCCCACAATCGCATACAAGATTTCTCCCGCGCATCACCCCTACTCTGGAACCCTCTACCACAACACATCAGACTCTCATCTACCATCGAAACCTTCAAAAAGAACCTGAAGACCCACCTCTTCCGGCAAGCCTACAACCTGCAGTAACCACCGATCAACCAAACCGCTGCACGACCAGCTCTATCCTCAACTACTGTATCCTCACCCACCCCTTGTAGATTGTGAGCCTTCGCGGGCAGGGTCCTCTCTCCTCTGGTACCAGTCATGACTTGTTTTGTTCAAGATTATTGTACCTGTTTTTATTATAATTATGTACATTATCCCTGCACTTTAACTATTATTCTTGGGCCATTGTTTCACAAAAGTCATTACCATTAATTCACTGCATCTATTACATCTGTTAACAGATATCACCATTTATCTTTGTACAGTGACATATTTGTGTATCATCCATATAGTGTGACATAAGTGTTTACTATACCCTTACTGTGACATCAATGTTTATTATCCCTGTACTGTGACATCACTATTTATTATTCCCTGCAACATGACAGTGTTTATTGCCCCTGTACTGTAATATCACTATGTATTATCCCTGCACTGACATGGCTGTGTGTATTATCTCTGTACTGTGACATCAGTGTTTATTGCCCCTGTACTGTGCTATTACTATGTATTATCTCTGTACTGACATGGCTGTGTGAATTATCTCTGTACTGTGATATCACAGTGTTTATTATCCCTTTACTATGACATCACTCTGTTTAACTTTATTATACCCTGTAACATGACAGTGTTTATTGCCCCTGTACTGTGATATCACTATGTATTATCCCTGTGCTATGCTATTACTATGTATCATCCCTGTACTGACATGGCTGTGTGTATTATCTCTGTACTATGACATCAGTGTTTATTATCCCTGTACTGTGACATCACAGTGTTTATTATCTCTTTACTGTGACTTCCTCTCCTATTGACATTGTCCTATTACTGACATCACTGTATTACCTTTGTACTGTGACATCACTATGTATTATCCCTGTACTGACATGACTGTGTTTATTATACCTGTACTATGACATCACTGTTTATTATCCCTGTCTTCTGACACCACTGTGTTTATTATCTCTGAACTGTGACATCACTGTGTCTATTATCACTGTACTGTGATATCACAGTGTTTATTATCCCTGGCTGTAGTTTGACATCACTGTGTGCATTATCCATGTACTGACATTGCTGTGTGTATTAATTATCTCTGTACTGTGACATCACAGTGTTTATGATGCTTTTACTGTGACATCACAGTGTTTATTATGCCTTTACTGTGACATTAGTGTTTATTATCCCCATATTGTGATATTAGTGTTTATTATCCCTGTACTGACAGTGCTGTGTGTATTACTTATCTCTTTATTGTGAAATCCGTGTTTATTATCACTGTACTGAGACATCAGTGTTTATTATCTCTGTATTGTGACATCACAGTGTTTATTATCCCCGTATTGTGACATTACTGTGTATATTATCCCTGTACCAGCACACTGTTGTTAATGATTACCCATATTTTTCGGACTATAAGACGCACCGTACCATAAGACGCACCCCAAATTTGGGGCGAAAATTGCAGAAAAAAAGATTTTTTATAAGATGGGGGTCCGTCTTATTGTCCAAATTTAAGATCTCTTACCTGAGGGCAGGCAGTGGCAGAGCAGGGTCACAGGAGGCATGGTGGTGGCAGAGGTGAGGTGATGCTGAGGTGCGGTGGGCGGAACGGCGTGCACCTGAGCAGGGTCCCATCCTGCTTAGGTGGGCGACGCCATGGCCTGGTGTCCATGGGGAGGTTGCGGCAGTGCTGTGGCGGCGGCAGATGTGCGGTCACTTCTTCAGGTGGCGGCAGCCAGGGTACGCCACGGCAGTATTGAAGGAGAGCAGCAGAGCTGGGTGAGTCACAATTTTCCCGGTGGCGGCGGGCATTGTGGTGGCGACAGAGGTGCGGAGATGATGTGGCGCGGTGGCCGGTATGGCATGAGCAGGGTCCCGTCCACATTTGAGGTGAATCCGCGGCCCGGTATTGAAGGAGAGCAGCTGAGCTGGGTGAGTTACGGTTTTCCCGGTGGCGGTGGCCATCTTTCTGAGGCCGCGCGTGCGCAGATTCAGTACTCTGCTTCCCAGGGCTTCAGGAAAATGGCCGCGGGAGGCCGCGCGTGCGCAGATGGAGATCGCGGCGGCCATTTTCCTGAAGCCAAGATCTCAATCTGCGAACTCGGCTTTAGGAAAATGGCCGTCGCGATCTCCATCTGCGCACGCGCGGCCTCCCGCGGCCATTTTCCTGAAGCCCCAGGAAGCAGAAAACTCAATCTGCGCACGCGCGGCCTCAGGAAGATGGCCACCGCCACCGGGAAAACCGTAACTCACCCAGCTCTGCTGCTCTCCTTCAATACCGGGCCGCAGATTCACCTCAAATGTGGACGGGACCCTGCTCACGCCATACCGGTCACTGCGCCACACCATCCCTGCACCCAGCGCCGGCGTCAGCACCCGGCGTACCCGGGCAAGTGCCGGGGCCCTGACGAGACAGGGGGGCCCACTCACACAGTCATAGATCCATCTGGCCGCTTTAACCCTTTCTACCCTTTCAATTTGAGCTGGCACAAGCATCTTCTCACTGTCAGTGCAGGGCCAGGCACGTAGGGGTTAAGGACACAGCCAGCGTGACATTGTGGGCGGAGAGAGCACTTCTCCTGCTCTGCTCTCAGTGCTGAACTTATCAGGCACAGTCAGGCAGATTCCGGAGGAGACGGAGTTCCTACCAGCACCTGAGTGAGTGCAATGCTATATCGCTGTATGTTCTGACAGTGTGGGTGATCTGGGGCAGCCATGGGCTGGGCGGCTGCAGCTGACATATATATATATATATATATATATATATATATACATACATACATACATACATACATACATACATACATACATACATACTACAGCAGCCGCCCAGCTCAGGCCCCCAGCACAGCCTGTATAGATACAGTGTATATAATATATATATACAGGACAGGTGCTGGGGGCCTGGGCTGGGCGGCTGTTGAAGTATATACACTGCACAGTACCGCTCCTCCTGTATATATACACAGCACAGTACCACTCCTCCTGTATATGTACACTGCACAGTACCTCTCCCCTGTATATGTACACACTGCACAGTACCTCTCCCCTGTATATATATACCGCACAGTACCACTCGTGTATATATACACTGCACAGTACCACTCCCCTCTATATATACACTGCACAGTACCGCTCCTCCTGTATATATACACTGTACAGTACCGCTCCTCCTGTATATATACACTGCACAGTACCGCTCCTCCTGTATATATACACTGCACAGTACCGCTCCTCCTGTATATATACACTGTACAGTACCGCTCCTCCTGTATATATACACTGTACAGTACCTCTCCCCTGTATATATACACCGCACAGTACCTCTCCCCTGTATATATACACTGCACAGTACCGCTCCTCCTGCCCTGTATATATACACTGCAGAATTTACAATAGCTATCACTCATGTAAGAAGTGAAATCTGGCATTGTACTATACCTATATTTCTCTGCTGTATCTGGGCATCATGAATCGTGGTATGTGTTAAAGGGGGGGGGGGGGGGGCCCACTGAGACTCTTTCGCCCGGGGCCCTCAAAAACCTGGAGCCGGCCCTGCCTGCACCTCTGTCGCCGCCACAATGCCGGTAAGCCTACGTTCCAACTATAAAACGCACCCCCCATTTTCCTCACAATTTTTTTGGGGAAAAAGTGTGTCTTATAGTCGGAAAAATACGGTACTTGAACTCTTCTATTGCTATACATGTAAAAACGTAAGGTGGTAAGTTAACATTTCTTATCAAAAGCGTATAAGCCATCTAATCACAGCAAAGTGACCTCATCGAAGGACCCTACATCTTATAATTTATTTCTCCATGTGTCAACCTGTCAAATAAACTGGGAAAAGGATAGGATACAGCTTAGCTTTAATTAAATCTTCCCTCTTTCCCAGTTTATTTGAGGCTAGCTGTTGAAACATAGGTCACTGTACTGGTGTCATAGCCTAACTGGTACAGTGGGTACGGAAAGTCTTCATACCCCTTTACATTTTTCACTCTTTGTTTCATTGCAGCCATTTGGTAAATTCAAAAAAGTTCATTTTTTTTTCTCATTAATGTACACTCTGCACCCCATATTGACTGAAGAAAAAAACAAGTGTAGTAATTTTTGCAAATTTATTAAAAAAGAAAAACTGAAATATCACATGGTCATAAGTATTCAGACCCTTTGCTCAGTATTGAGTAGAAGCACCTTTTGAGCTAGTACAGCAATCTTCTTGGGAATGATGCAACAAGTTCTTCACAACTGGATTTGGGGATCCTCTCCAGTTTCATCAGGTTGGATCGTGAATGTTGGTGGACAGCCATTTTCAGGTCTCTCCAGAAATGCTCAATTGGGTTTATGTCAGGGCTCTGGCTGGGCCAGTCAAGAATGGTCACAGAGTTGTTCTGAAGCCACTCCTTTGTTATTTTAGCTGTGGGCTGAAGGTTCACCTGCCAACAAGAAAATGACCCTATGCAAAGTCTGAGATCCAGAGCACTCTGGAAGAGGTTTTCATCCAGGATATCTCTGTACTTGGAAATATTCATGTTTCCTTCAATTACAACCAGTCGTCCTGTCCCTGCAGCTGAAAAACACCCCCGTAGCATGATCCTGCCACCACCATGTTTCATTGTTGGGATTGTATTGGGCATGTGATGAGCAGTGCCTGGTTTTCTCCACATATACCGCTTAGAATTATCACCAGAAAGGTCTATCTTCGCCTCATCAGACCAGAGAATATTATTTCTCATAGTCTGCGAGTCCTTCCTGTGTTTTTTAGCAAACTATGCGGGCTTTCATGTCTTGCACTGAGGAGAGGCTTTCGTCGGGCCGCTCTGACATAAAGGCCCGACTAGTGGAGGGCTGCAGTGATAGTTGACTTTGTGGAACTTTCTCTTATCTCCCAACTGCATCTGTGATCTTGGGGTTATTTACCTCTCCCACCGATGCTCTTATCCCACAATTGCTCAGTTTTGCTGGACGGCCAGGTCTAGGAAGAATTCTGGTGGTCCCAAACTTCTTCCATTTAAGGATTATGGAGCCATTGTGCTCTTAGGAACCTGGAGTACTGCAGAAATTCTTCTGTAACGATGGCCAGATCTGTGCCTTGCCACAATTGTCTCTGAGCTCCTTGGCCAGTTCCTTTGACCTCATGATTCTCGTTTGGCCTAACATGCACTGTGAGCTGTGAGGTCTTATATAGACAGGTGTGTGCCTTTCCAAATCAAGTCCCATCAGTTTAATTAAACACAGCTGGACTCCAATGAAGGAGTAGAACTATCTCAAGGAAGATCACATGGAAATGGACAGCATGTGACAAATATGAGTGTCTGAGCAAAGGATCTAAATACTTATGACCATGTGATATTTCAGTTTTTCTTTTCTATTAAATTTGCAAAAATTTCTACATTTCTGTTTTTTTTTTTCAGTCAAGATGGGGTGCAGAGTGTACATTAATGTGAAAATATAAACTTTTTTAAATTTACCAAATGGCTGCAATGAAACAAAGAGTGAAAAAATTAAAGGGGTCTGAATACTTTCTGTACGCACTGTATTATACCTGTACCTATGGCATTGGGAAAGAGGGGGTGCTACTGGTAGAAACTGCAAGCTACAACTCTAAAGGTGCCCATACACAAATACCACTTGACTGACTAACAATTCTCATCTGGTTCATTGAAACTTTCATTTTTGCAGATTGGCGAATATCATTCAAAATACCGGTTGGATGGATTTTTTTGGTGTATAATCAGCATCGGCTGCTGAAAAAATCCAATTTTCGCCAATGTAGTCTGTGCCGTCACCAAACAGCAATCAATCAACCAACAAATTGTCACAATTCCTCCTATCAGTGTTTCTGGATGTAGTGAATCACAGTTCTGCTGTCCAATCTAGGATAGGGGTGTGCAGAGTTGTCAGTAAGGTGATTTGAAAGCTCAGCTGTCCAATCGGATGCTGGGGCATGTTGACCTGTCAGTGTCTTAAGTGACAGTTTAGCTGTCCAATCAGGACCAGGGTGTGATGGGGCTTCAACCATGTGTCTCCTGTTCAGAGTAATTAACTGACTATTTTGCCAGTTCTCTGCCTTAGATTGCTCCCAATTGTAGCTTTGCTCAAGACGTGTGTGTTTGCTCTGTGCTCCTAGTCTTGTATTCTGATCTTTGCTGCTTGACCTTGGATTTACCTTGACCATCCCTAGCCCTTTTGTCGTGATCCGCTACCTTCTTCTCGTACTGTTACCTGACTATGCCTTTGTCTCACCACTCTATCTATGATGTACCCTCCTGGCTTTTGATCTCGGACCTTTTGAGTACCCAGCCTCGTGGCTTGTCCGTAAGTAGTGACTAGCGTCACACTTATAATGTAAGTCATGGTAATCCTCAATCCTTTAGTGCTGTAACTGTTTGCACGGAGGGCTATATATATTTTTTTTTGCCCAGTTATTGTGCCACTGGTGTAAAAGAATTGGCTTCATGAACAATAGGTAGCTTTAGCCTCCACCCTGTTAAGTAGCACCAAATAATATCCCATTAATCCATCTAACAGTAATTATACAAATTCTGTTAATATGAAAATAAATATTTAGAAATTGATATTAAATAGTAATTGTTCTAAAAGCATTTTCAACTCTAACAAATAAAATATATTTCCTATTAATGGAGAAGGTATCAGCCTGAAGCTGGATGAGTAAGAGCTGAGCAGCATTAATTGGACTTGTTACCACAACTTGTTGTTTCCAGCAACATCATGTAATGGCGTCAGGTGGCATACAGCACGAACGACGCAAGATACTAAATGTTTTAAACATTACCCTATGGTGTTACACTATATTTCTAAAGCCTTCCCTGACGAGCAAGGTACATGGTAGATGTGCACATAGCAGTGTGAGGGTTTATAACGAAAGCTGGTAGAAAACAGTGAGAAGACAGAACATGCATCTGAAAGCACAAAACAGCAGTAACGTCATATTCCTGAAATAAGCAGTCCACATGGTTTTGGCAATATCATTGCATTTGAATTACAAATTATATATTTCTACAGGACCAAGTTTTCATCAGAATTTTACAAATGGTGTACATACTTCCCTACTTTGAAACATAGGAAAGAGGATCAAGTATTGTGGCAATTTTTGTAATCTATGTCATAAGCATGACCTTGCCCTATTCTTTTTGTGTGCTCACAAAGATATAGCGCCAATTGTACAGCCTGCTTGTGTTCCGACTTATAATGATTCCCCTTTCCTGGTTTCCGCACAGGATGATGTCCTATTCACACAGTCTCATGCCCCCCCACAGTACCACCTAGACACCCACTATGATATTCCTACAATGTCCCTCTAAAAACACATACGATGCCCTCTAAGTGCCCCATTGTTAAATATTAATTATTGATTCTTGACTTATTCTCAATTCTGTACTGAGCACATGGCCTTTTGCTGACATTGCATTAGCTATTTGTGTATATTTAGCTCAGAGTAAAAGTTAACACCATATAGAGAGAACACGTGCTCTATAGGACATATATAATCACAACTCTTAGGAGATGGGGGGCTGTCATTTGGGGCCTCCTCCTGCCTTCTCCTTCACACTACAGACTTCACACAGACAGAATGAACAGCTGGTATGTGAGTTAACAATGATGGACTACTCCATGGCAGAGACAGACGCCATTTACCATTCAGAATCTCAGGAAAGATGGGGAACAAATGGACAATCTCTTTGTAACTATTTCACCTATTTTATGTTTTGCTGCAATGATGTTTTTTGGTGGACACTCCAATAAACCACTACATTTTTTATGAGACATCTGGTAAAGAGTCCTGATTAAATAAATATACGAAATAAGCATATTTAACACCCATTCCCAGTATGGTACCCCTACACCCCTTGCTATGCACTGCCCAAATAAAAAATATATACATATTGTACTATTCTCGTGTTGTGCTGGTCAGGACAAGAGGTACAATTTATTTACATCATTGTGTCTGGTACACTCGCTTCACCACTGTATCAGATAAATATACATTAAGATTCAGGCACTTTTAGCAAGATTATTTTTCTTGCTAAAAAGTGCGTCTTATAGTTCTAAAAGTATATTTGTCATATTTCTGGGACTATAAGACACTTTTTAGCAATAAAAAAAACTTGCTAACAAATGCCTGCGTCTTATTATCTGAAGTCAGGAATCTTGGGTGTGCCAGCCTCTCTAACAGCTGCCTTAAAGGGGCTTTCTAGTTACCCAATGTTTTTCCAACTCGCCCCAAATAGAATTTGATGGTATATGCCGATCAAATAGGTTGTAGCCTGCAGGGAGGGGAATATACCTCCCCATACAGCACTTGCAATATTAGTCTGGATTTCATGCCCTGCATTGTGCTGGTTCATCATGGCGCATGTGAGGTGCTCTCTTTTTGCAAACTTAACTCCCACAGTTCCCTGTTCTTAAGCACGGTCTGTGGGCGTATATGGGACGTTCCACTCCCTGATTGGTATAGATGCAACCAGCGCAATATGCTCAGCAAAAGCAATGTGATCACACAGCTTTTCACAGTGTGTGAGGCCAACTACACCATGTTCCAAATTATTATGCAAATTGAATTTAAGTATCAAAGATTTAATAGTTTTGTTTTTCAAATAAACTCATGGATGGTATTGTGTCTCAGGGCTCAATGGATCACTGAAATCAATCTTAAACACATGTGATAATTAGTTTTCCAGGTGATTCTAATTAAAGAAAAACTACTTAAAAATGATGTTCCACATTGTTAAGCAGGCCACAGTTTTCAAGCAACATGGGAAAGAAAAAGGATCTCTCTGCTGCCGAAAAGCATCAAATAGTGAAATGCCTTGGTGAAGGGATGAAAACATTAGATATTTCCTGAAAACTTAAGCGTGATCATCGTACTGTTAAGAGATTTGTGGCTGAGTCTGAGCACAGACGTGTTTGTGCTGATAAAGGCATAATGAAGAAGATTTCTGCCAGGCAAGTTCATCGGATTAAGAGAGCAGCTGCTAAAAAGCCATTACAAACCAGCAAACAGATTATTTGAAGCTGCTGGTGCCTCTGGAGTCCCTCGAACCTCAAGGTGTAGGATCCTTCAAAGGCTTGCTTTGGTTCATAAACCTACTATTCGGCCACCCCTAAACAGTTTTCACAATCAGAAACGGTTGCAGTGGGCCCAGACATACATGAAGACTAATTTTCAAACAGTCTTGTTTACTGATGAGTATCGAGCAACCCTGGATGGTCCAGATGGATGGAGTAGTGGATGGTTGGTGGATGGTCACCATGTTCCAACAAGGCTGCGACGTCAGCAAGGAGGTGGAGGAGTCATGTTTTGGTCCGGAATTATGGGGAAACAGCTGGTAGGGCTCTTTAAGGTTCTTGAAGGTGTGAAATGACCTCTGCAAATTATATAGAGTTTCTGACTCACAACTTTCTTCCATGGTATAAAAAGCAGAAACGTGCCTTCAGGAGCAAAATCATCTTCATGCTGACAATGCCCCATCTCATGCTGCAAAGAATACCTCCGAGTCATTGGCTGCTATGGGCATAAAAGGAGAAACTCATGGTGTGTCCACCATCTTCCCCTGACCTCAACCCTATAGAGAACCTTTGGAGTATCATCAAGCAAAAGATCTATGAGGGTGGGAGACAGTTCACATCAAAACAGCAGCTCTGGGAGGCTATTCTGACTTCATGCAAAGAAATACAAGCAGAAACTCTCCAAAAACTCACAAGTTCAATGGATGCAAGAATTGTGAAGGTGATATCAAAGAAGGGGTCCTATGTTAACATGTAACTTGGCCTGTTAGGATGTTTTGGAGTTAAATAGCTTTTTTGTTCAGTGAGTGTGACCTCCTAATGCTGCAAATTCCACAAACGATCATTTTCAGTTCTTTAAAACATATCAAATGTTCAGAAATTCTACTGTGCCTAATAATTTGGAACAGTGCATTTTGAGTTTTTATTCATTTTGGAGATTATACTGTTATCATTGGGAGGTTTCTTCAGTAAAATTCGATGTATACTCTAACGGATGATGACTTTTATTAGACTGACTGTCATTTGCACCGACCGTTTAGGAAAATCCGAGAAAAATATAATTTGCATAATAATTTGGAACATGGTGTACACATGTACCCTACATGTCATAACAATGAGAGACCACAGAAAAACAATTAACTTGGGAACCCGGTGAGGGTTTTTTTTGTTTTTGTTTTTTTTTAAGAAGCTTTGAAAGCAGCCATCAACATTAATAGTGCAATATTTTACAAAATTGTAAATATGAAATCTTTAGATTATTACATCTTTACATCTTAACATTGTTTTAACTGGACAGCTACTTTAATAGTTGGAAAAACGCTCATAAAAAGCTTTTTCAGTCATTAAGTCATTAAGTAAATTTTACAGTGGTCGGCAATTGCAAAGGGAGCTGCCAGCAGCAGATCTTCATTATTTTCCCAAGTGCATTCAGCGTGGCAGAACAATCATCAGATGACCATTTACAACCTCATTGATAGTAACCGAGGCTGTAAGTGTGGGGGTTTCTGCACATGTGCTCATACTCCATACTAAATAAAGTGAGAGGTTTTTAACATTTGGTTTTAATTTTTTCATAATTTGCAGATCAGTAACATGTCTGTCTGTTTTGTGATTTCCATAATTCCATGACTTTTCCGTCTTGCTGTTACACTCCTCATCATGAAAATTGTATTTATTAAATGTAAGTATTGTTAACATTGGTAAATCAACTCCTCCTGGACACGTCCCTCACAGATTTGCATATACCGAGTGATAATTAAAACATGATATTGCAGTTATTGAAGGATCACAGAGGTGTAAAAAATGGGCTTGTTAGACTATTGAAATGGGGTGCAATAGAGAAATGTTGACAGTTTATTAGGACCAGGACACCTGACAGGGTCCCTTTACATATTATAGTAGAATGCTTTAATCCCTAGATCACCCCCCAAACTGAACGGTAGGCTGCTAAGAGGCTCATGTACATGACAGACCTGGGGACCTTTGTTAAGCCTTCTTCTGCCAGACGACTCATCAACACTTTTCGACCACTTCATGCTGGGCTGGTTATGAATGGATTGCAAAGGCAGCCTGTGAGTGCTGAATAATGGCCCCAATCTGACATAGTAGCCTCATTTGTCTGGATTGGAGCTAAGTTCAGCTCCTACACCCATGCCATTCTCGCACAATACATCTACAGTTTTGTGTGGCAATTTATACCCACCAGCACTGAAGATGTCACCTTCTTAGTTTTCACCTGCACAGGGACAGTAGTGGACACAGACATAAGAGGGCCAATGTGCAAGAACAGTATATGGCTGGGCCCTTTGCAGTCCAATAATGTGTCTATGACAGAAGCGGTTTGCTGGTTTGGAGGCTGACGTGGGCACCCTGACCGCTTCGGTTGCACCATTGGTATGACTGTCCCTGCTCCTAGCCAACTGGCTATGCAGAGAACAGCCATTTCAAATCAATAAAGGACACACTGCAATTAAAGATGCATCTAATAATCTTATAATAATAATCTTTATTTTTATATAGCATTAACATTCTGCAGCGCTTTACAGTTTGCACACATTATCATCACTGTCCCTGATGATGGGGCTCACAATCTAAATTCCCTATCAGTATGACTTAGGAATGTGGGAGGAAACCGGAGTACCCGGAGGAAACCCACGCAAACACGGGGAGAACATACAAACTCCTTGCAGATGTTGTCCTTGGTGGGATTTGAACCCAGGACCCCAGCGCTGCAAGGCTGCAGTGCTATCCAATGCATCTGGCAACAAACTTGTCTTCTTACATGACTGAAACACCTAAATGTATCCACCAAGTCAGGCCATGAAGTATAAATTAATAAATAACCAAGCAAACAACTTCACACTGGGCTAATAAAATTAACCATAAACTTTATTAGAAACAATAAAAACATATATTAAAAGGTAGGTATATTACCACAAGCACAGGTAAACACTGTGGGTGACCCAGGAAGTAACCCCAAATAAACAATGTGTATATACATAAATGGATAATGTGCTAAAGTCATTCTACACACAATAGTACTGTGTGACCAAACAACACCAGTAATATAATCCAATACATAATAATAATACAAGTGTATACCAAAGTGAATAAACGTATAATTACCAATGACTTACTCCTGGGGACCCACCACACCTGACGCGCGTTTCGCGTGGTAATTATACGTTTATTCACTTTGGTATAAACTTGTATTATTATTATTATATGTATTGGATTATATTATTGGGGTTTGTTTGTACATGGTCACACAGTACTATTGTGTGTAGAGTGACTTTAGCACATCATTTATGTATGTACACATTGTTTATTTGGAGCTACTTCCTGGGTCACCCATCGTGTTTACCTGTGCTTGTGGTAACATACCTACCTTTTAATATATGTTTTTATTGTGTCTAATAAAGTTTATGGTTAATTTTATTAGCCCAGTGTGAAGTCGTTTCTTTTGGTTATTTCTTACATAACTGGTAAAATTGGGGATCAGTAAAGGTACCTTCACACTAAACGATATCGCTAGCGATCCGTGACGTTGCAGCGTCCTGGCTACGATATCGTTGAGTGTGACAGGCAGCAGCGATCAGGATCCTGCTGTGATATCGCTGGTCGTTAGTTAAAGTTCAGAACTTTATTTGGTCGTCAGATCGCCGTGTATCGTTGTGTTTGACAGCAAAAGCAACGATACCAGCGATGTTTTACAATGGTAACCAGGGTAAATATCGGGTTACTAAGTGCAGGGCCACACTTAGTAACCCGATGTTTACCCTGGTTACCAGCGTAAAAGTAAAAAAAAAAACAGTACATACTCACCTTTGCGTCCCCCGGCGTCCGCTTCCTGCACTGACTGAGCGCCGGCCGTAAAGTGAAAGCACAGCACAGCGGTGACGTCACCGCTCTGCTGTTAGGGCCGGGAGACGTGAAGGTGAGTATGTAGTGTTTGTTTTTTTTTACTTTTACGCTGGTAACCAGGGTAAACATCGGGTTACTAAGCGCGGCCCTGCGCTTAGCAACCCGATGTTTACCCTGGTTACCCGGGGTCCTCGGCATCGTTGGTCGCTGGAGAGCTGTCTGTGTGACAGCTCTCCAGCGACCAAACCGACGCTGCAGCGATCGGCATTGTTGTCTGTATCGCTGCAGCGTCGCTTAGTGTGAAGGTACCTTAAGATAAGTAATACAGGTATTTTTAAATTTAAGTTTTTCATTTACATTACTTTATATAAAAAATTGAGTATTATTCAGATCAAAGGCGAGGGGCTTGCACCTCCTGCTGTGAACAGGTAATTGAAGCAGGTTATATGATGGAGAGCAGACATGGAGTGTGTATATAGAGTAATCAACAAGTAGCTGACAGTTGTGGAAGGGCAATCAATTTGACTGTGTACATCCTAACTACCAAAGAGGTACGTATCAAGGCTTCGTAGGCACACTGAGCGTCTCCATGCCAGAAGGTCTTACATGAAAATGGAAGTACAATATTTTTCATGTCAATGTAAGGGTGTGGACGGTATTGTCACATTCCTGCCTTTGAAGACACCAATCGGGTAATGTGTAAAATGCCATGCATGTTTTACGGATATTGTGTTATGTAATATCATGTAAGTTGTTATGTGAAATATAGAATGCTCCTGTGTAATGTATAGAGTGTGATAAGTATTGAATGTGTAACATGCATAGTGTATGGTAATGTAGGATGTGACAGAGTAAGGTATAATATAAGTATTGTTAGTATAGTGCATAGTGCTGGCAATGCACAAGGGATGATGGAAGCGGAACTGCTTGAAGGGAAGGTATCGGATCGTAGGTGCACTGTGGGACTTGACAGGAAATCCATGGGGCTGACTGAGCCAGTAGACATAGGGATAGTCGAGGGGGAACACCTAGTGATGCTGAAAATGTACTGTATTAATGAAACAAGAAATAAGAAGTGTTGTGCCCAGAAACTTCTGTTTGTTAAATGAACTGGGTGTCCCCTGAGTTATGTGCGGCGGCTCCTGAACGTGGAGGCTTGGAGACAGCGGAGGCCAGGGGCCTACAAGTGAGTGTGATGCACCCCACACCTGACAACACATTGGGAATGTGTTTTCAAAGTATTCAAAGGGGTCGGATACAGCTTTAAAGAAGGCGATTAATTTTATTATAATTGATTACAGAAAATAGGAAATAGTGTG
The DNA here is from genome assembly GCF_051348905.1 of Ranitomeya variabilis. Classification (NCBI taxonomy): domain Eukaryota; kingdom Metazoa; phylum Chordata; class Amphibia; order Anura; family Dendrobatidae; genus Ranitomeya; species Ranitomeya variabilis. The sequence continues at coordinate 671,783,470 of NC_135232.1, forward strand.
ATTTTGCGTACACTTTTGCATAATATAAATCACAAGGGTAAAGTACTTACATTGCACACTACACAGGAAAAACTTCACCATGAGTAGCACATCATCTGTCCATTAACATCAGCTGTGAGAAGCAAAACAGCGAAGACAGAGACATTCCTGGGATCCACACGGTGGCGTCACCGGCATCCCCTTTTTAGTCCAAAGGTTAACAGGGCTTCTGTCTTAGCTGAAGTCTTCCCCAACTTATGTCTTATTTAGAAACAATTGCTTGCATAACCAAGTATTACACAAGCCCTACCAAGTTCTATTTGTCCGATATAGTATCCCTCTGACGGAGTGGCCAACTCTTCACACGTCAATCAACAAAGGACAAATACCTCACCGGATAAAATATGCCAAAGGCTCTCCTGGTACCAAATGTTTTACCATACTATAAACACGACATATCTCACTAAACATGGATTATGAAAGCATCCTAGATGCAGTTGAAAGCAATGTGTCAGGACTCTGAACATTTTTATTACCTTTTGTGCATTACTGCCCTTTTCCAAGATGGTGTCTTTGGTCTCATGTGCACTGTGTCTTCCTGCTATAAAACTCCACCCCAGCCTTCAGTCTGTGCTAGAGTATTCTGCCTTGAATCCAGCTCCTGACCCTGTTGACTCCCTGGCTGTATACCTGCTCCTGTGAACCTGTGTGGTGATCCTGCTACTCTGCTCTGAGTTCCTGCTGCATACACCAGTTTCCAGTAATCCTTCATCTGCTGCTCGTGTTTACTTCCATCTGCATTTGCTGGACATGTAAACTGCTGCTGCTCTGCAAAGACCTGATGCTATTACCCAGGCCTCCCTGGTTGTGCTAAGATATTATTTGAACTGCCTTATAAGCATAGCTATCTGTGTTTGGACTAAAACAAGGACTTATTCTTGTCAAGTATCCTCAAGAATAATTGTGCTTCATAGACTTTCTGCTTGATTGCATTTTCCTCTGAAGTTTCCTATAGACTGCTAAGCTGCGTTTATTATTTGCACCAAGTGTTGTGGACTTGAGTCTCTCTCTCTGCATCTGTTTGAATCACCGTGTGATAATATAGACTTTACCACTTATAAAACTGTGTCCTGTAGTTGTCTTGTTCCACGGAAAGAGTCTCCTGAGTTATCCCCTATAATTATTACAGTATACTCTAGCCAGAAAAGAGGAGACTGCTGGAACAATGACTGCAGAAAGCAGATTAGAGCAGGTGTTTTCCATAATTAGATCACTGCAGAAAGATGTGGAAGGTCTGCAAAAGAAGTTTGGAAGCTTTGAACACAATCAACAAGTGTTTGGAGAAACTTTGCAGGACTTAAGCACACGCATGGCAGCCCAGGAAAACAAACTTGCTGGCATAGAGTCCCAGTATGGACGGGATTTTCAGGAGATAAGCACGCAAATAGCTGCACAAGTGGCTTTACCGTCTGGGCAACTGCCACCAGCTAGCCCACCTAAGTTGCCCCCATTCAGATTTAATGGTGATCGCGACAAATTTTGTGGCTTTGTGAATCAATGTATGCTATATTTTGATGTGCATGCTGACCGTTTTCCTACTGATAGATCCAAAGTATTGTGTGTAATAATGCTGCTGACCTCACGAGCGCTCGCCTGGGCGAATCTGATGATTAAGTCTCGTGACCCACAGGTAAATAACTTGGATGATTTCTTGGCCGCTATGGCATTAATGTTTGATGATCCTAATCGCCGTGCAACCGCTGAATCTGCTTTATTGTCTTTTCGCCAGGCTAAACGTTCTGTTATTGAGTATGCTACTGAACTCATGAGATTAGCGGTAGATACCAATTGAGACAGTTATGCACAATTGCCTATTTTTAAAAGGGGTCTGTCTAGTATTGTAAAAGATGAATTAGCTCGCTCTGAATCACCACAAGACCTAGAAACGTTTATACAGCATTGTGTGCGCATAGACATTCGCCTTACTGAGCGTAGGCAGGAGAAGTTTGCTGCATATAACCGTATTTCTAACTTTTCCCTTCCTTCCAAAGAGCATGTAGGTAAAACCTCTCGGGAGGTGGAGGAGGTGCCCATGCAAATTGATTCCGTTCAGAGGCGCGAGATTAATGAGCGCCGGGAGCATCGCCTTTGTGAAAGTCTATGTTTCTACTGCGGTCAGTCTGACCACTTTTTAATCAACTGTCCTAAGTGTCCCAAGCGGCCTAACAAGGTGCTAGCAGCGGTAGGAGAATATGACAACTGTGATGATGAATCTGACATCTCTGAATGTAGCCTGCCTTTAAACGCTGTATTCTATTCACTTTCTATGACTTCACCCCCCAAGGAGCTTAAGGAAAAGAACTCTCCCTATTAAGATCCTGTGTTCAGGACAGTGGATTTCCAGTGCAGCTATGATTGACTCTGGTGCAGGTGGCAATTTCATGGATATCGCATTTGCCAAGGAATATGGTATTGAAATTCAGCAAAGAGCCTCTCCAATTACCATGGAAACAGAGTATGGGTCACCTTTAATTTCTGGGCCTGTGGATCAGGAGACCGTACCCCTTGAAATTTTGTTGGAGCCTAATCATCAGGAGCAACTTTCTTTCTTGCTAATTTCTTCTCATTTTCCTGTGATTTTAGGCTTTACTTGTTTGCGTTCTCAGAACCCAATTATCAACTGGGAGACCAAGGAGATTATCTTTCCAACAAGGAGCAACTCAGCGTTAACTGAAGCTGTCCCTGAGTCCACAGCTACGGAACCACCTGTACTGGTATTTACTTTGCCTTCAGCATATAAAGAGTTCTCTGACATCTGTGACAAGAAGAATGCAGATCAGCTTCCTCCACACAGGCATTATGACTGTCCCATTGAGCTGCTTCCTGGGGCAGCTATTCCTTTTGGTAACGTATACCCTTTGGCGGCACCTGAGCTTCAAGCCTTAAAGGAGTATATTGATGAAAATCTGGCCAAAGGCTTCATACGTCCTTCTTCCTCACCAGCAGGGGCACCTATATTTTTTGTAAAACACGAAGGATGGGACCCTGAGACCCTGTGTTGACTATCGGGAACTCAATAAGGTAACCATACAAAACAGTTACCCTTTTATCTCTGATTCCCGAATTACTGGAAAGAGTCCACCATGCTAAGGTGTTCTCTAAACTGGATCTTCGTGGGGCTTATAATTTGGTGCATATTCGTCCAGGGGATGAGTGGAAGACAGCCTTCAGATGCCGGTATGGACACTTTGAATATCTTGTAATGCCCTTCAAGCTTTGTAACACCCCTGCAACGTTTCAACACCTTGCTAATGAAATTTTCAGAGATTTGTTGGACCAGTTTGTGGTGATCTATTTGGACGATATACTAATCTTTTCTGACTCTACAGGAACATGAAGAACATGTCAAAACTGTTTGAGATGTCTGAAAGAGAACCATCTGTATATTAAGCCGGAGAAATGCGAGTTCCATCGTTCTGTGATAAAGTTCTTAGGTTATTATCATCTCTCCCCAGGGGTTGAACATGGAATCTGGTAAGATTCAGGCTAACCTTGACTGGCCGGTACACCCTAGAACGTTAAGGAGGTCCAAAGTTTTATTGGTTTTGCAAATTTCTACAGACGCTTCATTCGAAATTTTTCTGATATTGTACGTCCCATTACTTCCTTGACAAAGAAGGAAAAGCCCTTTAAGTGGTCATCACAGGCTCAAGAAGCTTTTGATCGGCTTAAGATCTGATTCACCTCAGCACCGCTGTTGATACACCCAGATCCAACACTTTCTTTCATTGTGGAGGTGGATGCTTCTGATAATGCTTTGGGGGCTATTCTCTCCCAAAGAACTGGAGAGAAAGGTCTGCTACATCCTTATGCTTTCTTTTCCCGTAGACTAACCTCAGCAGAGAAGAATTACGACGTGGGAGACAAGGAATTGCTGGCTATTATTGCGGCTTTCAAAGAATGGAGGCATCATCTGCAAGGAGCTGCACAACAGATTATAGTGCTAACTGACCATCACAATTTAGAGTTCCTTAGATCCGCTAGATGTCTTTCTCCTCGTCAGGCTCGTTGGAACTTATTTTTAAATCAATTTAACTTTGTTATCTCGTACCGTCCAGGTTCTCGTAATGGGAAGGCTGATGCTTTATCCCGAATCCATGCTGCAGATTCCGTACCTGAAGCCCTGTCCAAGACCATTCTATCTGATGCCAATTTCATCAGAGTTATCCACGATCAGGACTTGTGGAAGGAGTGCAGGGAGGCTTATGACGGTGATGTATTTCTGGCCAACCCACCTGTGGATATTAATCTTGTCTTTAAGGGTGGCATGTGGTTCAGAGATCGACGTATCTACGTCCCTGAGGTCGTCCGTCTGCAGATCCTCAAGTTGGTACATGACTCCAAGTTGGCTGGTCACAGGGGGGTACAGAAGACACAAGAGTTCCTGAGCCGATTTCTTCTGGTGGCCAACTTGCCTGAAGGATAACAAGGACTATGTTCTCTCTTGCGAGGTATGTGCTCGTTACAAGACTCCTCATGTGGCACCTACGGGTCTTCTACAACCATTACCTGTTCCATCCTGCCCTTGGGGGTCTATATCAATGGACTTTATTGTGGAGTTGCCTCAGCTCAAGTACGTTATAAGAGATCGGCTGATAGATTCCGTAAACCTGCACCCATGTTCAAGGTAGGAGATTCCGTGTGGTTAGCAACTAAGAATCTGAAGTTAAACGTTCCTTCAGAAAAACTTGGACACAAATTCATTGGCCCTTTCAAGATCAATGGTATTGTGAGCTCTGTGGCCTGCTGGCTGAAGCTGCCTAGGACTATGAAGGTACACCCAGTTTTTCATGTATCTTTACTAAAGCCTGTATCTCCTAATACCTTCCAGGGACGTGTTGTGCCACCTCCGCAGCCTGTGGTGATTGATGGGCAAGAACAATTTGTGGTGGAGGAAATTATTGATTCCAGGATTCGCAGGAATCGGCTCCAATATCTGATAAGATGCAGGGATATCCCCCTGAGGAAGACTCTTGGGAACCTGTGGAAAACATTAATGCCCAACAGAAGATTTCTCGTTTTCATCAGAGATTCCCTGAGAATCCAGGTCCAGGATCGTCCTGAGGCCCCTTCTAAGGAGGGAGTAATGTCAGGACTCTGAACATTTTTATTACCTTTTGTGCATTACTGCCCTTTTCCAAGATGGTGTCTTTGGTCTCATGTGCACTGTGTCTTCCTGCTATAAAACTCCACCCCAGCCTTCAGTCTGTGCTAGAGTATTCTGCCTTGCATCCAGCTCCTGACCCTGTTGACTCCCTGGCTGTATACCTGCTCCTGTGAACCTGTGTAGTGATCCTGCTACTCTGCTCTGAGTTCCTGCTGCATACACCAGTTTCCAGTAATCCTCCTTCATCTGCTGCTCGTGTTTACTTCCATCTGCATTTGCTGGACATGAAAGCTGTTGCTGCTCTGCAAAGACCTGAGACTATTACCCAGGCCTCCCTGGTTGTGTGAAGATATTATTTGAACTGCCTTATAAGCATAGCTATCTGTGTTTGAACTAAAACAAGACCTTATTCGTGTCAAGTATCCTCAAGAATAATTGTGCTTAATAGTCTTTCTGCTTGATTGCATTTTCCTCTGAAGTTTCCTATAGACTGCTAAGCTGCGTTTATTATTTGCACCAAGTGTTGTGGACTTGAGTCTCTCTCTCTGCATCTGTTTGAATCACCGTGTGATAATATAGACTTTACCACTTATAAAACTGTGTCCTGTAGTTGTCTTGTTCCATGCAAAGAGTCTCCTGAGTAATCCCCTATAATTATTACACAATGATGGAGGTGACGCTTCCTCTCCCATCATTCCCCATCTGACATCTCAGCCAGCAGGCGCGATGATGTCACTTCATCTCACCACGCTGTCCCGGGTGGTGGAGCTGCGGAGGAGATGCGCTGCAAAGACCGAAGCAGCAAGGAACAAGGAAAGGCGAGTATTGTATTTATTTTTTTAAATCAGTGAGTACATGTTGGTCTTAATACTGGAGGATTATGGGGGCTGTATTATACTATAATGGGGATGCATTATACTATTTGGGGGCTGCATTATACTCTATCAAGGACTATGGGGTGTGCATTATACTATGTGAACAATATGGAGGACTATTGCATTATACTATATGGAGGACTATGGGATGCATTATATTATGTGGAGGACTATGGGGTGTGCATTATACTATGTGGAGGACTATGGGGTGCATTATACTATGTAGAGGACTGTGGGGTGTGTATTATACTATGTGGCGGACTATGGGGTGCATTATACTAAATGAGCAAAATGCTGCCTATTCTTCGACTGGTTGGATTGTTTATGAAAGAACAGAAATTGTTCTCAGCAGCACCTCGCCCGGTGAAAACTGCAGCTATGCTGCTGATAACATGATACTGTATGTGCAGAGATTGATCTACTAGTGATTGTTCTGTGCCTGTGACAGGCCGGGAAACAAGCATGGAATTACTTCAATATCCTTGATCACGCTCATTTAACAGCCTGAAATTAACGCATGTAAATACAAGCAAAATGTTTGTGTGATGGTGGAATATGTGAGCATTTGGGGCCACTTTGTCTAAAACCAGCCCTGCATAAGACGTTCCTGTGGCATAATATGACCCAGAGTAAAAAAAAAAAAAAAAAATCGGGTTTAATCGCATCCAAGCAGTTAAACCCTTTATAACATCTCATCTACCGAATACCATTGTCAGACCACCAAAAAAGCAATGAGTATTGCAGATCTGTCCATTTTTTCCGCAGCGTTCTCCACGAGAAGCTGTTATGGATCTAATTCAAAAGACTTATTCGTATTTTAGTCCCACACATTGGCAGAAACCTGCACTGACTGTGAGCTGATTGGAACCCCTCACTCCTTAATCCCCTGATGAACCTCTTAGTCCATTAAAGAAGGGGGGAAAATGCGTTGGGATGGGATGCAGTTTCGTCTAAAGCTAAGTGACATAATGTCAATGGTTACATGCAAAAGGGTTATTACAACTCACAAGAATCGCTATTGAACCTGTCTGCTATGCTCAATAAGAGTGACACATTGATGTGACTATGGTGGTTTTGAGGGATAAGGTGTCCCTAGCCAATTACTGGATGCCATATGTCCATTTATTTGACTATTGACAGTTTAGTATTTTATTTGGTGAATACGTTTTTTCACCTTAGAGGTTTGGAGTGTAATTATACATGACTAGGGCTATGTTTCCACGGTCCAGAATGGCAGTGCTTTGGATGCAGCGGACACCCGCCCCGTCCAAATCGCTGCCGGCTTTTGTACGCGCGGTGATTCCGCATGTGTTCATTGAACACACGCGGAATAACCGCATCCTATACATAGAACTGTGCTATTTATCGGAGCGTCTCCGATAAATAAACATGCTGCGGTCTAGAAAGACGCGCCACATGTGCGTATACGCAGGTTTGCCACCTGCGTCTTCGTACGCATAGTGGAGCTGGGATTTCATAAAATCCCCTGTGCTATGCTGTAACATCTGGCCACTGCGATTGGACGCTGCGGCTGTACAGAGAGTCCAATCCGCAGAAAATACGCCACATGGAAACACTCTAAGGGTGCTGTTGTATGAGTTAAAATTTAAAGTATTTAAAAAATATCAACAATTTTATAACACAGACACCTGCTACTTGCTACTATGAAATAGTGAGCATACTGCAATATTTGTTATTTATAAACTGGTCACCTACATAATACATTTACAGTTAGGTTCAATTTTTGCAAAGCACTTAAACACTTTATGGGTGTGGGTGACTGCTTGATGAGGGATTTCCTTTGAGGGTCAGACAGGGTGAGCGGGGGCGCCACAACGTATCCCCTAGGGTGCCAATTTCTATTCCCTTGGACTATTTTCATAAATATTTTCTTAACCTGGTGAATGGGAACCAATGTCTGATCCACTCATCAAGATTCCTGCTTTTTATTAAATAGAGCTTTTTTTCTTAAAGGTACAAATTAAAGCTATTTTTTAGGTCTGCTTTTTTGTTTGTTTTTTGATCAAGTTACCAGACCATCATATCTTTATTGGGTTTTTCCTTATTCGTATTTTAGCCCTTTAAGGCTACTTTCACACTAGCATCGGTACGGGGCCGTCGCGCTGCGTCGGCCCGACGCATACTGTGAAGAAAATGCCCGACGTGGGCAGTGGAAGCAGTCTTAAGACGCTTCCGCTGCTTCATTGTAAGGTCCGGGGGAGGAGGGGGCGGAGTTTTGGCCGCGCATGCACGGTCGAAAATGGCGGTCCCGACGCACAAAAAAGTTACATGTAACTTTTTTTGTGGCGGCGGTGCGCCAAAACACGATGCAACCGTCGCACGACGGTTGCGATGTGTGGCACTGCGTCGCAATGCGTCGCTAATAAAAGTCTATGGAGAAAAAACGCATCCTGCGGGCAACTTTGCAGGATGCGTTTTTTATCCACAACGACACATTGCGACGTGCAGTGCACGACGCTAGTGTGAAAGTAGCCTTATTTTAGCTTTTACCTGTGTTTGTGTTTTTTTTTACTCCATCTTTTGTAACCTTTTCTAAAGGGAACCTTTCATCAGTTTTTTAGTATATGAACAAATACCACCACCTTTATTTACGCCTGTGCTGCATTCATAGGCGGATTATAATTAGGGCAATCTGGGCTAATGGACAGATTGCCCACATTATAATGTTTTGTATGGAGCACATATCCCGGAAGGGAGCTTTCCTGAAGCAACGCTGCCGACCAGGGCCAGCTCCAGGTTTACATGGGCCCTGGGCGAAAGAGTCCCGGTGGGCCCCTTTAACACATACCACAATTCATAATGCACCGATACAGCAGAGAAATATAGGTATAGTACAATGCCAAAGATTTCACTTACGTCTTACATTACATGAGTGATATCTATTGTGCATTCTACATTAGCTCAAAAACCGGACAGTGTAGTCCTCCATACAGAATAATGAGCCCCATATATTGCTCCAAACAGAATAATGAGCCATATATATATTACCCCATACAGTATAATGGCCCCATATAGTGCTCCATACAGTATAATGGGCACCACAGAGTACTCCATACAGAATGAGCCGCATACATTGCTCCATACGGAGTTGACCCCATATAATGCTCCATACAGTATAGTGAGCCACATATAATTCTCCATACAGTATATGATGGGCCCCATCTATTGCCCATATATAATGGGCCTCATATAATGCTCCATACAGTATATGATCGGCCCCATACAGTATACTGAGTCCCATATATTGCTCCATACAGAATGGGCCCCATATGATGCTCCATACAGAATGGGCCCCATATAATACTCCTTACAGAATGGGTCCCATATAATGCTCCAAAAATAATTGGCCCCATAGGATGCTCCATGTATAATGGGCCCCATATAATGCTCCATATATAATTGGTCATATAAAATGCTCCATATATAATTAGTCCCATAAGATGCTTCATATATTATTGGCCCCATATACTGCTCCATATGTAATTGGCCCCATATACTGCTCCATATTGAATTGGCCCCATAAGATGCTCCATATTAAATTGGCCCCATATAATGCTCCCTATAGAATTGGCTTCATAAGATGATCCCTATATTATTGGCACCATAAGATACTCCATATAGAATTAGCCCCATAAAATGCTCCATATATGGGCCCCTTCTGATGGTCCCCATATATTGCTCCAAATATTAAAAAAAGAAAATGAAATACTCACCTCTCGTTGCTTGACTCTGCTCTGGACTCCTCAGCGTCGGCGTCTTCCTGCTCTCTGTGCTGCGACTGCTCAGGCAGAGGGCGTGCACTGGTGACGTCGTCGCGCCCTCTGACCTGAACGTCACAGACAGAAGATGGAAGATGCTGCAGCGCTGGAACCGGGAGAGGTATCGCAAGTGCCGGGGCCCGGAGCAGGCTGGGGGTCCACTTGCGGGGGCCGGCACTATAGCGAGCCAGTGTCCCCGACGGCGAGTGGGCCCCCTGCCTGCTCAGGGCCCCGGCACTTGCTCGGGTGCGTCGGGTACTGACGCCGGCCCTGCTGCCGACCATACAGAATAGCAGCGCAGCTCCAGAGGAGCTCCCATTGACTCTGCTGTGATGATGTCATCAGCCAGCTCATTCTGTGTATAGGGGCTATGTAGGGCTCATGATGTATATAGGAGGCTATGGGTGGGCTAATACTGTAGATAGCAGGCTATGTTGGGCTCATACTGTATATAGAAGGCTATATGCGGGCTCATCTAATATATAAAGCTGTGTGTGTGTGTGTGTGTGTGTGTGTGTGTGTGTGTGTGTGTGTCCGGGATTGGCATCTGCACCGTTGCAGCTACAGCCACAAAGTTTTGCACAGTCACATGTCTGGACCCCGAGAGCGTCATAGGCTATGTTGTGAGGCGAAATTTTAACCCAGCGCTTTCCAATTCACCAAACAATTTTTTTTGACCCTATCTACATAATGGGGAAAAAGTGAAAGGAAAAGTGTTGGAGGCAAATTGACAGCTGCCAGATGTGAACAAGGGGGACTTAAAGAATGAGAGCGATGGCGCCAAAGAGTATATACTGTACAGTTGCTAAGGTGGGGCCCCGACATGGGATACTCACCACACACGGGGATATGAACACACACACAAAATGCGCCACACACTACCACGTGCTGGAACACATATACCACCCTCAGCACACATTTCACCACACATACACCAACCTTGCCACATAAAAGTCGAAACACAAAAGTCACCGCTCAAAACTCGCCACATGCAAAACTAGGCTCACGCAAAACTCGCCACACGTGCAAAACTCACCTCATGGAAAACTCGCCACACGCAAAACTTACACATGCGGAAAAATTGCCACATGCACAAAAGTTGCAACACATGCAAAAGTAGCCTCACACAAAACTTGCACATACTCAGAACGCACCACACATAAAACTCGCCACTCGCAAAACTCGCCATTCGTAAAACTTGCTGCATACAACTTGCTACACTAACCTGTCACATGCAACTCGACACACAAAAAGTTGATACACGCATGTCTCCACACAAAACTCATCTCACAAAAGTCGCTACACGCATGTCGCCATACGCAACTCAACACACACAACTTGACACATGAAACTCGCCCTAAAACACACACAAGTCTGGTATTATCCTTCAAAAATAAAAATTGATCAATAAGCAGACAAACTACAAGAGCAACAAATGTACCATATAGGAAATACGGCAGCTGTCAGTCATATGACCTGTCTATTATGTGTATGTGTGAGCTAATATACACTGCCAGGGGGGAGGGCTTCCTGTTGGCTGGGGATTTATCAGGCTGCCAATTTAGCCTACAAATACTGAGGTAAAAATACTGACCAAATAACGTGAACAAGGTCTAATACAGGAGGAGATGACATACAGGTATATACTATATATAGGAGAAGATGACATACAGGTATATACTATATACAGAAGAGATGACATACAGGTATATACTATATATAGGAGGAGATGACACACGTACATACTATATACAGGGGAGATGACACGGGTAAATACTATATACAGGAGCAGATGACACAGGTATATACTATATACAGGAGGAGATGACTTGCAGGTATATACTATATACAGGAGGAGATGACATACAGGTATATACTATATAAAAGAGATGACACAGGTATATAGAGGAGGAGATGACATACAGCAGGTATATACTATATACAGGGGAGATGACACAGGTATATACTATATACAGGAGATGACAGGTATATACTATATATAGGAGATGACATACAGGTATATACTATATACAGAAGAGATGACATACAGGTATATACTATAAACAGGGGAGATGACATACAGGCATATACTATATACAGGAGATGACATACAGGTGTATACTATATAAGGGAGATGACAAACATGTATATACTGAGGGGAAAATGAGGTGTGAGGTGAAAATGAGACGTGAGGTGAAAATGAAAAGGTGTGAGTGCAAAATGAGAGGAGTGATGGAAAATAGTGGAGTGATCGAAAAATGACAGATGTGAGGTGGAAATTACAAGTGTTAGGGGGGAATGAGAGGAGTGAGGGGGGAATGAGAGGAGTGAGGGGGAAAATGAGAGCTGTGAGGGGGAAAATGAGAGGCGTGATGGGAAAATAAGAGAAGTGAGGTGCTATAACTAACCACAGATATTTACTATGCCCAGGCAATGTCGGGCTCTTCAGCTAGTGCTATATAAAAGTCTATATGGTGGCTCATACTGTATATAGGGACCTATGTGTGAAATCTTATTGTATAGAGGGACCTATGTGCAAGCTCATACTGTATATAGGATGATCTATGGGATCTCATACTGTATATAGGATGATCTATGGGGGCTCATACTGTATATAGGGACCTATGTGCGAGCTCATACTGTATATAGGATGATCTATGGGGTCTCATACTGTGTATAGGATGCCCTATGGGGGCTCATACTGTATATAGGGAGCTATATGCGGGATCATACTGTATATAGGGAACTATGTGAGGGCTCATACTGCTTCTCAGATGGTCTCTGGCACTTGCAGCTCTCCCTGTGTTCAGCGGTCACATGGTACCGCTTATTAAAGTAATGAATATGGACACGCCTCCACTCCCATAGGCGTGGAGTGCATATTCATTACTTTAATGAGCAGTACCACATGACCGCTGAACACTGGAATTAGCTGCCGGCACCGGAGAAGACCATCAGAGAAGCAGGGACTTTCAGAGACCACGCCAAGAGGGGGTGAGTATGATGGGGGAGGGTGAGCAATGCGATATTCACCTGTCACCATTCCACTGCCAAGCTGTGTCTTTCGCGTCCTCTGGCTGTGACGTTCAGGTCAGAGGGTGCCCTCTGCCTGAACAGTCACTGCAGAGACCCGGAAGACACAGCTGCAGACACAGCTGCGGTGGAACGGGAACAGGTGAATATCGCACCAGCACTCGGCCCCCATAGCGTGCCGGTGTTCCCGCCTGCTCAGGACACCGGCACCTGGCTCCCAGCGACGAGAGGTGAGTATGTCATTTTTATGGCATTATATGAGGCTTATTATTCTATGGAGCATCTTATGGGGCCATCAGCCTATGGAGCGGGGTGCAACGTTAGTCCGCCTCCACGTGGTGCACCCTGGGTAACGCTAAAGGACTAACAATCTTGATGACCAAACAATCAAATTACATCTAGATCTCTTGGTCAATGTATTTTACTTCATTTTGACTCTGATTTCTTTTCCTTTGTCCCCTTTCAATCACTGTTTATTGTTCATTGTTTATTCATTCTTATATGATGTTAAAATATATGTTCATAAGATTAAATAAATTCTATGGAGCATCTTTTGGGGCCATCAGCCTTTATGAAGCATTATATGAGGCATATTATTCTATGGGGCCATTATTAACCTTTGTGCAGCATTATACGGGGCATATTTTTGGTATGGAGCTTCTTATGGGGCCCATCATGAACTGTTTGGAGCATTATATGGGGCTCCTGATTCAATATGGATATTAAAAAAAACATTTAACCTACTGATGTCTCAATTAATTTTACTTTTATTGGTATCTATTTTTATTTTTGACATTTACCGGTAGCTGCTGCATTTCCCACGCAAGGCTTATATTCGAGTCAATAAGTTTTCCCAGTTTTTTTGTGGCAAAATTAGGGGTCTCGGCTTATACTCGGGTCGGCTTATACTCGAGTATATACTGTACCTCTGCTACATGTCCTCCAGGTCACCTTGTTCCCAGGCCCTACTTTAAAGCTGCAACATTTCAGAGTGAAACCTACATATTTGCATTAAAGGAGGCGGTCAATGATCCATTCTACCCGTGGATCCCATCATTCATCTTCCACCACAGAAGCAAACCATTTTTGAAAAATGCAACAGTGGCAGGTGGTGAATTAGTCGGACATAGTTTACCTAAGACATTGACCGAGAATTGAGTTTGTAGGACACTGTTTACTTTCAGAAACACTTTGGTTGGCCACAGCTGTTGTTAAATTTATGTAAAACATTTTTTTTTTTTACACATCACCAATTTAATTAAACTATACAAATCGTATTAAATTGTACTAATCCTAAACTACCATTCTCCACTGCCATGAACATCAAGACATTATGGTTTAAACTTAGGTAAAATCACAAAAATAAATGGGTTTTCATCTACCGTTGTACCTGTTTCTTTCACTAAAAATGCAGCAAAACCTGAAACCTGCATTTTTTTGCTACATTTTTACACTTACCCATTGCTTTCTATGGGTGATAAAACGCTGCAAAAATGTTGAAAAAACGTTGAGGGTAGTGACATTCTGCATTTTGCAAAAACCAAGGTATGGCAAAAAAAAAAAAAAAGCTGTGTGCATGAGATTTCTGAAATCACAGACTTTGCAAAAAACAAAACAAAACGCATAAAAAAAAATGCAATGTGTGAACATAGCTTGTCACTAGGCTTTTGCTTCCTCATCTGAGAGCAACGTAATGTAGGGGCAGAGACCCTGAGTCCAGTGATGTGTTACTTACTGGGCTACTTGCTGCAAATCTTGCAGAGCTCTGAATGCTGAGCTGTGTATAACCCCACTCACATAAGCTATAGCCAGCTTTCTGTGTACACTGTATAGTGACAGAAAGCTGCTAATCAGTGGTGGAGTCCTGGTTAGACTAGGAGGCACCACACACTTAGCCCTGTAGTGATAATCTCCTGTTGATAAAACACAAATTTTTTTGAATGAGCAAATTCAGCCCAGTAAGTCACACATTGCTGGAATCGGGGTCTTTTGCCCTACATGATGTTGCTCTCAGATCACATAGAAAAATCCTGCTGACAGATTCCCTTTAATTTCTTTCCCTGGCTATACAACAGTTTGGTTATGAATTAATAAGATACATTATGAATTCAATAATTGGCAGTAAAGTTCTTGGGAAAAAATACAACTCATATTCTTTTGATGACCCTTTGTAGTGCAAATGCTTCAAATTATATTCTAAGTAGCGAAATATAAAAAGAAGAAGAAAACAAAATAAGTAGATATGTTCATAGAAATAATGAACCTACCAGTGAGAAGCCGGAAGACCCAAACCGTCATCATTACTGTCTGCTACCGTGTATGAGGATCACTGTGTACTGTACATACTGGAAGGCTAGCAAGCAACTCTTGTTTCAGTGAGTGTTACATAAAACTTATTTCTGTTTTTATTTCTTAATTCAAGACAGAATTATTTACAATTAAACAGGCAGATGTACCCATAAAGAACCTGACTAAGATGTTTGGTGATGATTAACCTTCTAATAAGATCTCCCAGTTTATTGCTCTGTAATATAAATACCAAACTCATGCAAGCTGAAAAGTGTATTAGAATGCGAAACATTAGCTCAGTTTAACAACTTATACACACAATCTCTCTCATAAACGGATGATATTTATGAAAGTTATAAATTGCCCCCCCTCCAAAAAAAAAAAAAAAATCATCCAAAATTCGGTCCATATTTCAGTACGATTTCTATAAAGAGGAGCCAATGACACTTGTGTGTTAGTAGTTAGTCTTTCCTGTGCACAACAATCTTCTTTCTTCTGCACGGTAAACTTCTTGAAGAATAGTGTCACTTAGCTACAATGTTCTTAAAATGAGAAAATGAAAAAAACAGCTGTTTTTACTTCCCTTTACATTTCTAAAGGGGATCCGTCACTTGTCATAAATATGTATTTTTATTACCTGGAGTAAATGCTGCTGTTCTCCTGAATCCGGCGGTGTTCTTCTTTTGCCCCTGCGCCTCTCCATTCTGGAGATATGGCGCCCCTCTTCCTTATATAGAAATCTAGTCTTTTCTGCCAACTGGGCGGATCCTTATGAAGACTCCCAGAGAGAAGATTGAGTTCCATGCCCACTTGGTAAAAATACTAAATTTACATAAAAGGGAAGAGGAGGCCATAGAAAGAAAAACCATGCTGGATTCAGAACAGCAGCATTTCCAATGGGAAAAAAAAAAGTACCGGTATATGTATGACTTTAAAAAGAGTAACCGTCGTTTTAATTCCTTCTCATAAATCAATTGTACATGTGAAAATAAGAAATGTTGTAATATATCTGACCAAAGAAATCTGCTTCTTTCTCTTCCCAGACTGATCTCTCAAAAGTCTTAATTTATGGGTGAAAATCTGACTTCAGTGAACACAGATTTTCCTATTAATGCAATAAATGACAGTTGGCGTTTATAAAATTCTGATGAACTTGCCTTTAATGTCTGTGTCGGCCTCTAGCTCTTTCCTCTATTGAATTTTAATGCACCAACTGCCATCTCCTATCTCACTAATGGGAAAATCAGATTTTGCAGCTTTTACCCATGAATTCAGACTGAAAGATCAATCCTGGAGGTGAAAGAAGCAAATTTCTCTGATCAGCAATGTTACAAAAACAAGAAAATATATCATATCAGCTCATCCTGTCCAGGTATCCTTCAATCTAATAAGGGGCCGTGCCACAGTCTGGCTCCCGGATGAAAATGATCAGGCAGAAGGAAGGAAGACTTCCAGCAACCGCAATAGAAAGAATTCTAAAAACATTATATAATAGTATCTATTAAAATATCAAAAAGGGAAAAAGAACACACTAGGCCTACGCTTTTTGAGCGCCAAGTCTCTAAAACATAGTATGTGATTAAGAACCTTAGTACTCGAAACGCTTTGGCAAAGTGTGTTTTTACTTTTTCCTTTTTCATATTTTAATAGTTAATACATATTGTTTTTATAGCCCTTTACATTGTGGTTGATGGAGGTCTTCCTGCCTTCTACCTGATCATGGTACAAAAATGCTTATTTTCATCTATCCAGTTCTGAAATAAAAATTTACTTTTTAAACTTCAACTACATAAATAATGAACTGAAAGTGTTTTTGCCATATTAAAGAGGCATAGTAACCATAGGGATTTTTAAAGAGAAATGGGACTAGTAGGCACATTTTGTAGATCCCAGAACCAGAGTTTGATTGGTTGTATATTGGGCTTGGCATCCACCTAAAAAGGACTTTAGGGAGGAGCATTGTGAGAGCACACCCAGCATTCCTGATAGGCTCACTGCCAGTCAATAGTCATTTTCAGCTGGATGACAGGTATAATATCCAAACAATATAGTTTAGTAAAAGGCTCCTATTTAAGTCGAAGAGGGGGTCTAATCTGTAATTATAACGGGGAGGGGGGAATTTTAATCATCATTTTTTTCTTAAAAAAAAAATATATATTCTTGTAATTTCAATAAGGTTTTTTTTTTTCGAGCTGAGGTGATGTAAAAAAAATTCAAAGTCAGACATTCTAGAAAAATATTATTTTGGTTCTGGAAGCATAATAGTACAGCAGTTGATCGCTTAGCTCAAAAAAAGGAAAGAAAACAAACAACAAATACATTATATGAACCATATGTGAAACGTGCAAATCCCAGTTTGTTCTTCAGTGACAGACATCTATTTTGAGGAAGCCAACATTTTTCTGCTGAAAACATCAGTATAGACGTCATTGTTCTCTCTCTATCTGTTCCTTGTAGTCCAAGTTAAAGTGTTTGTGCCCCGACTAGAAAACAGAGCTTTCTCCAATATATTGCATTGAGTAGTTGATTCAGGGCTCACATGGATATAGAAAGTCTCGCCAACGAGTTGATCGTGTGCTATGGTTGCGATACCATTTCGCCTGGTAAAGATAGGAGTCTGCTAGATACGAGCGCAAGTCATGTAAAAAAATATATACATCTAAAGTGGTCCCTGGATCTCCTCTACGCAAGGGCCAAATCGCTAGTCTTGAAAGTGAACATGTACAGGAAAAGTCACAGATTTTGCAGCCACCTTAGTTTAGTTATACAGTGGGAGGGAATTTGCTAAAGCCACCAGAATTCTTGTGCAATTTGTGCCCCAAAATTGGCGTATAGGCTTAGATGGCAGTAGAAATGAGAATGGAAAAAAGTATAATTTAGTGGAAAAATTGTGGCTTAAAATGTGACCCATGTGCCAAGATATTGGGGCAAATTAATCCAATAGACAAAAATGTCTACGGCCCCATTCAGACATCAGCGCTTGGAAACAGTTGACTATAAAAATGGAAACCCTGACGAAAATCAGGTAAAAAAAAAAAATATCACTGATTAAAATCAGACTTTTTTATCGTGTAACACAAAAATCACTGATGTCTGAATGAGTACTACAGATGAGCCAAATTTATCATCCAGCATTTACCACCATGATAAATTTGTCACATTTTAATTTTTCGAATCTATCACTGCACAAAAATTAGAAAGGATTAGTAAAAGCGCCCAATTTGTTTTGAGTGACAACTTAAGAGGGTCTTTTTTTTCGTCATTAAAGTGGTTGTCCAGGTTTGGGCTAAAAGTCTGTGACACACTCACTGTAAGGATTCTCCGGTGCCGGAAGCAGGCAGTTAGGTGGCTGCAAGTATGCTGTTTGTATACTTCCGGCCACATTCCAACTAGACGTATCTGGCCTTGCCCAATTCTTTTGTATTGAGTGAGGCCACACACGTCTAGTCGGCCTGTGACCGCATGTATGCAAATCACATACTTGCGCTCAAGCAGCTGCTGCCGACACCAGAGAATCCTGATAGTGCACACAGATAGAGTGCCTGCAGACTTGGATCCCAAGCCTGGACAACTTCTTTAAACTTACTCAGTTAATTTATAGGACTAGAAATAAAAAATAACCAATATAATCACCACCTGGTTCTTGCTTTTGTTTGAGGCTCATAAATTTATTAAATGGCTTTAAGAGTGCTTTTGAAGTCTTGGTGCTATAAAAAAAAATGTATCACAACCTGGCCGGAGCCTCGTTTTAATGTACTCATACATGTCAGGAGGAGGCTGGACTTGCGTGCTTTGATCACCTGAGCATGCATGATGTTTTTCCAGGTAAGTAAGGAAAGAGCAGAGCCAGACAGCATTGTTACATCCTATTCCCACCCGGCCAATTCATTGCAGAAAAAAAAATCCCAAAATTCTGAAACAAGTCTACTAGGAATTAATACATCCTATGGGATAGGTAAGCAACATCGGAAAGAGCTTTGCTGACCGCTATCCCCCTGTCCACAATATTAGTTTTTCCAGCTAGTGTCTCATAGGTGCCATAGCCATAAAGAGGGTTACCTGATCGTGCCAAATCTAACTCATCTAACGTCTATGGGCACCTTCCAATCGGAAGGTTTGTACTAGAGATTAATAACAACACGAGCATCCGGAATTTCTTCTTCTTCGTCATCATCCTCATCTGCATGCAGGAGTCCTCTAGCTTCTGCGGTCTGTACATTAGGAGGCCACTCATCTGCTTCTCTAAGGCACCCAGGGTTCACAATATAGCGATAGTTGCTACTGACTGCTGCTGCGCCACGTGTTTGAGAAGTGTCCACACAGCATTGGTCATCATTGTCAAAAGCAGAGTGCAAAATGGAGTCTGCAGCCGAAGCTCCACAAGTCTCCCCGAGGTTCACATACAGTGGATCTCGACTTCCTGATAGCACGGATAGACGTCCCCAAATGGCTTCCAGCCGTCTTCTCAAGTCTGAAAAGCAGGGTCTCCTTTTAGGCTCAGTGATCCAGCACTGGCACATCATTTCATAACTGCAAAACACAAATATTTCTATCTGTTACAGAGTACTGAGATAGGAGAATAAATAATTGCAATATTTGTACTGGCTGCAGTCTGTCTTGGGGATCACAGTATAATTTCCCTGCAGATAACTATTAAAGGGAACCTGTCACCCCGTTTTTTCCATATGAGATAAAAATACTGTTAAATAGGGCCTGAGCTGTGCATTACAATAGTGTATTTTGTGGACCCCGATTCCCCACCTATGCTGCCGAAATACGTTACCAAAGTAGCCGTTTTCACCTGTCAGGCTGGTCTGGTCAGATGGGCGTGGTGTCTTCCCCCAGATCTTGCTTATTTTTCCGTTGGTGGCGTAGTGGTTTGCGCATGCCCAAGTCCAGAACCCACTACACAGGGGAGGGAAAAGAGAGCGATCTGCGCTATTCCCCTGGTGATCGGTGGGGGCGGCCATCTTCCTGTGGCTGCGCGTGCGCAGATGGAGCGCTCTGCTGCCCGGGGCTTCAGGAAAATGGCCGCGGGATGCCGCGCGTGCGCAGATGGAGATCGCGGCGGCCATTTTCCTGAAGCAGAGTTCGCATCTCGGCTTCAGGAAAATGGCCGCCGCGATCTCCATCTGCGCATGCGCGGCATCCCGCGGCCATTTTCCTGAAGCCCCGGGCAGCAGAGCGCTCCATCTGCGCACGCGCGGCCACAGGAAGATGGCCGCCCCCACCGATCACCAGGGGAATAGCGCAGATCGCGCTCTTTTCCCTCCCCTGTGCAGTGGATTCTGGACTTGGGCATGCGCAAACCACTACGCCACCAACGGAAAAATAAGCAAGATCTGGGGGAAGACACCACGCCCATCTGACCAGACCAGCCTGATTGACAGGCGAAAACGGCTACTTTGGTAACGTATTTCGGCAGCATAGGTGGGGAATCGGGGTCCACAAAATACACTATTGTAATGCACAGCTAAGGCCCTATTTAACAGTATTTTTATCTCATACGGAAAAAACGGGGTGACAGGTTCCCTTTAACATTGATATGACCAGTTTAACAGTTCACTAAAGAGGGGCTCACACTTGTATTTAGAGTTCGGGTTTTATGTTCCTGCAAAAAAACTGAATAGTCTTAACTCGAATCTGTCACCACCCAAACTATTTATATGCCCATGTAGCTCTTTCAAAGACAAGTCCAGAAATACCTTTACATGGCCAGTCCACTCCTCCGATAATGACAAATCAGCATTTGAATTGATATGCAAATAAAACTAAAAAGCCATGGTAGATCTGAAGCTCTGTCACTCCTGCTCTATTCCCTGACCAGACGCCGCCTTCTCCTGCTTGACTGCGGCTCTATGAAGCGTTTCTCAAAGCACCACTACAGTGTTGTTGTTTTTTTTATTGCAGCATCGGAGTGGTTCCCTGCCCCTAGAATTATTCTTACCGGCCGCCATCTTCTTCTGTCCTCACACCCACTCTGGTCGTCTTCTGCAGTTTGTGACCTGCTGGATCACCTAGCAAACACTGAGGCAATCCAGCAGGCAGGGCCGGTGTGTTATACTATATGGATGGCTATGAGGAGCGTATTATACTATATGAAGGACTGTGGGGAGTGTATTATACTATATGGAGGAGTATGGAGAGTGTATTATACAATATGGAGGACTATAGGAAGTGTATTATACTATGTGGAGGACTATAGGGTGCATTATACTATGTGGAGGACTATGGGGTGCATTATACTAAACTAGCAAAAACTGCCTATTCATCGAGTGATTGGATTGTTTATGGGAAACAAGCATTGAACGACTTCAATATTGTTGATCACAAGCGTTTAACGGCCTGATCTCAGCACATTTAAATACAACCGAAATGTTTCTGTGTGATCGTGCAATATGTGAGCATTTGGGGCCCCACTTTAATAAACTTTTGCCCAGGGCCCCACTTTGTCTAAAAACGGCTCTGCCGGTAGGTCCTAAAATGAACTGGGCTCTCATAGACTTACACAAAACTTGTGATCTTTACCTCTGTTTTCCGGTCAGTCAGAAGTTGCGGTCACAAGATGGTGACGAGTGATCGGAGCGGCTCTGGCGAGTATGATACTAGGATTAGGGGGAACTTAGATTCGCTGCACCACTCCAGCTTTGAAATAAAAAAATTAAATGATGGAGTAGAGCTTTAAGATTAAGGAGTTGTCAGTCAAGCAGGAGTAGGCCGTGCTGGGCAGGGAATAGAGCTGGAGCGACAGGTGCTTAAGACCTACCATAGCTCTTCAGCCTCATTTGCATATAAATTCAAACACTGATTTTTCAGTAACATCAGTAACAGAGGAACGGACTGGCCATGGAAAGGTATTGCTGGACTTTGAAAGAGCTTCATACACATATAATTAGTTTGGGAGTGAAATCCTACTGACATTCCCTTGAAGATGAACACAAAAGACTCTATACGGAGCTCATTGATTATAATGGGTCCTGTTTGACTTGCGTATGGGTGTCTGTTATTTTAAAGAAAAAAAGCAAACAAAAAAAGCATACGAAAAAAAAATATGAAGAATCGGGTAAAAAAAAATAAAAATCAGCCTTTACTCAAATCCTCCTTTTGGATTAAAAATCATAAATATATCAAAGCTGCAAAGCGTGAAGGAAGAATGTGCCAATAAAGAAAATTACAATGCACCTGCTGTATATTCTGGCAACCACTGGGTGCCACTAGAAAACCAGCTATCGCATTTGATTCTTCATGTCAAGCACAAACTTTGCCTTTAGATGCAAATTTTAAAGCCAAAATAGGAATACATAAAAAAAAAATACATATATAAAAAAAATATATATATATATATATATATATTTATTTTATATATATATATATATATATTTATTTTATATATATATATATATATATATATATATATATATATATATATATATATATATATATATATATATATATATATATATATATATATTTTTTTTTTTTTTTTTTTTTTTTTTTTTTTTCTCTTACCCCCGTGATGGCACCACGGAGAGAGGGATCCGCCCTCAGGAACAGGAAACCTACAGGTGAAAAAAGCGGTACCTCTCTCCCACATCAGTTCGGTTTCCTGTCCCTGACGGGGAACCTGCAGCGTGGTACGTCGTGGGCAGGTAGAGGATGCATTAAAAAGTGTCAAAGGCTTAAAAAAGAAACGTAGATCCAAACATAGGTCCCCGGAGCCAAGTTCTGGTGAAGAAGATAGTGATACCTCTAATTCAGACAGTTCGCTTTCCTCTCTATCATCCTCTTATTCCTCGGAGGGAGGTCGCAATTGCTTTCCCATTGAGGAGACAGACGCTTTGGTAAAAGCGGTAAGAACTACCATGGAACTAGTAGAGGCTAAACCCAAAAAAACTGCACAAGACTTTATGTTTAGCGGTCTGGAACAAAGGAAACGTAGAGCGTTTCCAATAAATGATAAAATACTCCTACGCCAGAACCAGTATCCCCCTCAAATTAGGAGGGTAAGTGATCTTCGTGAATGCTCAGTTTCTAAAAGGGGTTTTATTGTGTTTTTCTTAGGGGAAGAAATGTACAGCGAAAACCAGGCACAGAGTTTGCCCGATCTGCTCCGTAGAACTGCCTGTTCTGTCTTCATACACGTTGATACGGTGTGTGATCCAACATACAGCATAAACCACTTCTGTCTTCCAAAGTAAGCAGACTGTTTTCTGTAGTCTAACTTGTTTATTGGTAACAGGTATTGAAATGCGGTAAAACTATAAGAATACAAATGATTTGAGTAAGTATTGGGCACATAACAGCACAACTGATACTATAACTAACAGGGAAAGCATACAGGATGATGCAACTTCTACATGCAGCTACATACAGTAACTCACAGATAATAGATTTCCCGGGTACTAGTTGCTATACAGTAATCACATTCTATAGAACAATATATTACAAAAACAAGGATAGCAATCTTACCGGATAAACTAACCAGGGTGGCAGGTAAATGAAGTAGTTCCAACACAGCTGAATAACAGAGTGAACAGGAAATACAAGAGAAAAGGCTGGGGAATTTCCCAATCCCATGATGCTTTGCTGAAACCCACAATGCAACACTCTATTATTCATGGAAAACACAGGTTATAAATTTATCCACCACTGGGTGGTGCTATAACACAACAAAACCAGAACTATAATAATAGTTAACCTTTTAATGCTTGAAACGAACCCCTGTCCTGTTAGAAGGACAGAACACTCCCCGCTTGGCATCAACCGATGCCACACACGGCTCTTTTGGCGAAAACAGTAAGACAAGTTTCGCAACTGGTCTGAGGAATTAAACGAACGAGGGCACGAACAAGTGAGTCCCAAGTTGAGAACCTGTTGAAGCGGTGGGATTTGAGGTGATTGTCTTTAGTCACCGTACGTAGAACGGATACCTGAGGACGGATTTCCTCATCTGCCTCTGGATCCACCAATTCAAAGATGTTTGACTCGTCCACATATGGCGTCGAACGGTATAAGAATGTAGGGCCGGTGAACCAGGTTGTGTCCTTAAGTTGTCTTGCTTCAACGGATCTGGTTGCGTGGTCCGCCGGATTGTGGTGCGTGGACACATAGTGCCACTGTTTAGGTTCGGTGGATCTCCTGATCCTTAGCACCCGATTGCTGACATAGACATAGAAGCGACGAGTTTCATTGCAAATGTACCCCAGCACTACCTTGCTGTCTGTGTAAAACTCGACTTCTTTGATTTCCAGGTCCATTTCTGTCGAGATAAGCTCAGCTAACTCTACTGCCAGCACAGCTGCACAGAGTTCCAGTCTGGGTACTGTGTGTTCACGGAGTGGGGCCAATTTTGTCCGGCTCATAACAAGCCTTACGTGGCATTGTTCATTGATGTCAGTTGTTTTCAAATACGCCACTGCTGCAATTGCCTTGGTTGAAGCATCGCAAAAGATACAAAGCCTTTGCACCTTGATTTCTGATGAAGGCACAGAAGCATATGGTCGTGCCACGTAGAGACTTGACAGGGCTTCTAAAGAATTTTTCCATCTTTCCCACAATTCTTTTTTATCGCTGGGAAGCGGATCATCCCAATCGGATGTCTCTTGGGTGAAGTCTCTCAACATCATTTTACCTTGGATAGTTACAGGGGTTACAAATCCCAGAGGATCGTACAAGCTGTTCACAACGGACAGGACGCCTCTACGCGTGAAGGGTTTCTCTTCTTCGCTGATCTGGAAGGTGAATGCATCCTTTTTCAAATCCCAGAGTAGACCCAGGCTCCGCTGCATGGGAAGGGAGTCCGTGCTTAAATCCAAGTCTTTTAAATCGGTTGAGTAATCTTGAGAGGGAAAGGCTGCCATTAGTTTCTGGCTGTTGGAAGCAATTTTGTGCAACCTCAAATTGGATGAAGCGAGCATTTCTTGTGCCCTTTTTAGGAGACTGACTGCCGACTCCTCTGTGGGTGTGGATTTCAGGCAGTCATCTACGTAGAAATCCTTTTCCACAAAAGATCTTACATCCGATCCATACTGCGCTTCACCTTCTCTGGCTGAATGTCTAAGGGTACCGTCACACATTGAAATTTCCATCGCTACGACGTTACGATTCGTGACGTTCTAGCGATATCGTTACGATATCGCTGTGTCTGACACGCTACTGCGATCAGACGCCCTGCTGAGAATCGTACGTCGTAGCAGATCGTTTGGAACTTTCTTTCGTCGCTTGATCACCCGCTGACATCGCTGGATCGTTGTGTGTGACAGCGATCCAGCGATGTCTTCGCTTGTAACCAGGGTAAACATCGGGTAACTAAGCGAGGGCCGCGCTTAGTAACCCGATGTTTACCCTGGTTACAAGCGTAAACGTAAAAAAACAAACCGTACATACTCACCCGTCGGTGTCCTTCAGGTCCCTTGCCGTCTGCTTCCTGCTCTGAGTGCCGGCCGGAAAGGGAGAGCAGAGCGCAGCGGTGCTGCGATCTGCTCTCACTGTACGGCTGCACTCAGAGCAGGAAGCAGACGGCAAGGGACCTGAAGGACACCGACGGGTGAGTATGTACTGTTTGTTTTTTACGTTTACGCTGGTAACCAGGGTAAACATCGGGTTACTAAGCGCGGCCCTGCGCTTAGTTACCCGATGTTTACCCTGGTTACCCGGGGACTTCGGCATCGCTCCAGCGCCGTGATTGCAACGTGTGACCGCAGTCTACGACGCTGGAGCGATGCTTATACGACGCTGCGACGTCACGAATCGTGCCGTCGCAGCGATGAAAATTTCAATGTGTGACGGTACCCTAAGGCCATAGATAGCGACAGCAGGGGAAGGGCTGTTCCCGAAGATGTGAACCTTCATACGATATTCCACGATGTCCTTGTAGGGGTCATTATTGCGGTACCAGAAGAACCTCAAGTAGTTTCTGTGTTCTTCTTTAACAAGGAAGCAGTGAAACATCTGTTGTATGTCGGCCATAAATGCTACTGCGTCTTTGCGGAAACGAAGAAGTACTCCCAGAAGTCTGTTGTTGAGGTCTGGACAAGACAGGAAGACGTCGTTTAAAGAAACACCTTCGTATCTGGCACTTGAGTCAAATACCACTCTTATCTGACCTGGTTTCTTCGGATGATACACGCCGAAAATAGGTAAGTACCAACATTCCTCGGAATCTTGAAGTACAGGTGCAATTTCCGCGTGGCCACTCTGGAATATTCTCTCCATGAAGGTAAAGAAGTGTTGTTTTGTTTCTGGTGCCTTCTGCAGTTTGCGCGTAAGGGAAACAAATCGACTGTAGACAAGTTCTCTGTTGTTGGGTAAGCGTTGCCTCTGTGGTTTGAATGGTAAAGGTGCGACCCAACTCTTTGATTCATCTCTTACTATCTCTCGCTCCATGATGTCCAAGAACAGTCTGTCCTCTATGGACATTGCTACCTGGTTGTCTTCTCTTTTCCTGTGGAAAACTGTGCACCCTATATGATCTTGCTCACCGTCGCATGCATGGTCTTCACAGGAAGGATCAGCTAACGGACAAGGTGGAGGGGTGTGGTGTGGCAATTCTTTAATCAGGAAACTACTCTCGCATGGCTGGAAGAGAGACGGGCGTCCATTCTCGAGGGTATTGGTGAGCATGCTGTTGACTGATGTCGGCCTGTGTGCTCCACCCAAACAGACATCTCCCACAATGACCCATCCTAGGTCAAGTCTCTGAGCATATGGGGCGTTTTGTGGGCCGTTGATCTGTCCTCTAGCCTTGTGGACCCGTAGTATGTCTCTTCCGAGAAGTAAGACGATAGGAGCTCCTTGGTCGAGCTCTGGTATCAGGTGAGCTATACATCTCAAGTGGGTGTGATGAGCTGTTACCTCTGGTGTAGGTATCTCAGACCTGTTGTCTGGAATCTGGTTGCACTCCAGTATTGATGGCAAGGATAAGCAGGTTTGACCGTCTATAGACTCTACTTTGAATCCAGTTGCTCTCCTCCCCGCCGTCTCGACAGTACCTGCACATGTCTTCAAGGAGTACGGAGAGCCGGGACCAGCAATGTTGAAGGTGTCGAAGACAAAGGACTTAGCTAGAGACCTGTTGCTCTGATCATCCAAGATGGCATATACCTTGATCGCCTTATCCCGTTGGCTCGCTGGGAACACTCTGACAAGACAGATCTTTGAGCAGGATCTTCCTGCTACGAGTTCCTTGCAGATTTCTGTGCACCGAGAAGTGACCACTGGGGTGTCCACGTCGGGGTCCGTCTGTTTTTCGGCAGACTCTTCTACTCGTGACGATACCCCTGAGGGTGGTCCAGGATGTAAGGCCGTGTTGTGCTCCACACTACTACATTCTGTGCATTTCACACTGGTTTCACAGTTCTTGGCGAAGTGTGAGGTTGTCGCGCAGCATCTGAAGCATATCTTGTTTTCCTTTAGGAAACTCTTACGGTCTTCTAGAGACTTCTCCCTGAAGGCTCTACATTTTAGGAGAGGATGAGGTTTCTTGTGTAGGGGGCAGTATTTGCTGAGATCCTGCGGTTTGTCCTCTTCTGGAGAGGACTTACTTGCCCTGTAAAGAAAACCTGTGGAGGTAACATTAGTTTTGTGGACTGCCACTGGTGTTTTACTGGGTTTTACATCAGAGGCAGCGGTACATGACATAGTGAAATCGAAACTAGGGTCATTTCTAACTTTAGCCTGCTGAGCAACAAAGTCTACAAACACCCTGAAAGGAGGAAATGGTACCTTATGAGCCTGTTTGTAACGGGACCCGTGACTGACCCACTTTTCTTGTAAGTTGTAAGGGAGCTTTTGGACAATCGGGTTGACACCTCTGGCAGTGTCCAGAAATGCCAATCCTGGTAGATCACCTTCTGCCTGAGCTTTTGATAACCCTTATTTGCTATCTTGGGGAAATCATCAATTCTTTTATACAAAGCATTTTCTATAGCTTCTATTGACCCATAACATTCTTCGAGTCTCTCCCACACCATACGAAGTCCTGTGTGTGGGTACTTTATGTTAATGTTCCTGATTCTTTTGGCGTGTTCAGCTGACTCGCTCCCAAGCCACTTAACCAGAAGATCTAACTCTTCACTACTGGAAAGATGCAAGTCTCTGATGGCATTCTGAAAAGAGGCTCGCCATGCTCTGTAGCTTTCAGCTCGATCAGTGAACTTTACAAGTCCCTTGGTCACCAGCTCCCGGCGGGTAAAGAACCTTGCAAAGTTCATAGTGGCTGAGTCTGTGCCGACGTGAGCTGGTGTGCTGTTGTTATGCGGTGTTTGTGGTGCATCCTCATACCTGGTAGGAGCTTCTGGCATAGGAAAGTCTGTATAAACCCGTTCAGTGGCGAAGGGTGTCCCTGTCAGTCTGGGTGGAGGCCGTACCTTCTGTTCCGTAGGACGGTAGTGGTGATCAATGTCGTTTCGCAGTATACTTTCCTGCTTCCAGTACGGTGTTTGGAGGAAGGATCTCTGGTAATCTGTATAGGCTGGTTGGCGTAACGGATCAGAGTCGTCTTCCACTTTGGGATGTTGGCGGACATATTCTGAGACGCGTTGAGCAGGGTCCTGATGATCAAGGTCTGGTCCGCGTATGTCGCTGCCTCGCTCGGATTCAGGAAACTCCACGGCTTCTAAAAACTCAGCTTTGGCTATTGCGGCTGCTGCTTCTTTTTCAGCGGAAAGCCTTTCTAAGGTCGCTTGCAGGCGGGCTCTATCTGCTTCTTGCTCTGCTCGCAGGCGGGCTCTTTCTGCTTCTTGGCGGGCTCTTTCTGCTTCTAGCTCTGCTTGCAGGCGGGCTCTTTCTGCTTCTTGCTCTGCTTGCAGGCGGGCTCTTTCTGCTTCTTGCTCTGCTTGCAGGCGGGCGCTTTCTACTTCTTGGTCTGCTTGTCTTAGCTTTAACTGCATCTCTTGTGCAGCGAAGGAGGATCTTACTTTCGCCGCCTCAGCTTCTGCTCGGGCGAGGGCGACAGACCTTTTCGAGGAAGACTTGCTAGAGTGGCTTGTTTGGGACCTCGTCCTGAGTGAAGATGCTCGACTTGCAGACATTTTGTGTCCGTTTGCAGGCTGTAGGATGTCTCAGAGCGGGTAGGAATGACTTCAGCGTGGACTGAGACGTGTCATGCTTGGTGGGCTGCACTCTCGGTACTTGTGACTGTATGGCGGCCGCTGCGGTATCTGCAGGCAGTGCGGTATGGTACAAGCGGCTCCGTAAGAGTTATTTGCTATCGCTGGCGTCTAGCCTCCCTTTACTGTAATCCCGGCGCCTAGCTTCCGTTTTACTGGCCTCCGCTGGTATTTAGCACCCGTTTTACTGGCCTCCACTGGTATTTAGCACCCGTTTTACTGGCCTCCGCTGGTATTAAGTCTCCGTTTTACTGTTCTGTCTTCATACACGTTGATACGGTGTGTGATCCAACATACAGCATAAACCACTTCTGTCTTCCAAAGTAAGCAGACTGTTTTCTGTAGTCTAACTTGTTTATTGGTAACAGGTATTGAAATGCGGTAAAACTATAAGAATACAAATGATTTGAGTAAGTATTGGGCACATAACAGCACAACTGATACTATAACTAACAGGGAAAGCATACAGGATGATGCAACTTCTACATGCAGCTACATACAGTAACTCACAGATAATAGATTTCCCGGGTACTAGTTGCTATACAGTAATCACATTCTATAGAACAATATATTACAAAAACAAGGATAGCAATCTTACCGGATAAACTAACCAGGGTGGCAGGTAAATGAAGTAGTTCCAACACAGCTGAATAACAGAGTGAACAGGAAATACAAGAGAAAAGGCTGGGGAATTTCCCAATCCCATGATGCTTTGCTGAAACCCACAATGCAACACTCTATTATTCATGGAAAACACAGGTTATAAATTTATCCACCACTGGGTGGTGCTATAACACAACAAAACCAGAACTATAATAATAGTTAACCTTTTAATGCTTGAAACGAACCCCTGTCCTGTTAGAAGGACAGAACACTGCCCACTGCATGGGTACAAAAACTCTGTGCCATATGCATAGAAAATACCATTTCCGATAAGTGCCCAAGATTCGCATCCGACTTAAAACAATTAATAAAAAAAGAATGGAAAAGACCAGACAAAAAAGTCCTCTTAACCCCGAAAAGGAAATATCCTTTTAATGACCCAGCCTGTAATTTCTGGAGTAAAGCACCGAAACTGGACGTCGCTATAGCAAAAGCGTCAAAAAAATTTGCTTTACCTTTTGAAGATATGGGGACCCTAAAGGACCCTATGGATAAGAAGGCTGAGGTATTTCTAAAAGGTTCTTGGAAAGCCGCGGGGGGGGGGGGGGGGGGACTAAAACCAGCTATAGCCGCCACATGTACCACCAGAGCATTAATGGTGTGGTTGGACCATCAGTCACAACTAAAAGATAGATCCCCGAGAGAATCAGTATTAGATTCAATCTCAATAATGAAAGGAGCAGCGGCGTTCCTAGCGGATGCATCTATAGACTCTGCAAGACTGGCAGCAAGAGCTGCTTCTTTTTCAAATGTAGCTAGAAGGGCTTTATGGCTCAAATGCTGGCCAGGGGACCTACAAACAAAGTCCAAATTATGTTCCATACCCTGTGAGGGGGAATTTCTATTCGGTCCTACCTTAGATGATATCCTGGAGAAAGCGGGGGACAAGAAGAAAGCCTTCCCTAATCAGTTATATAAACGGTCCTTTCGGAACAGGAAATTCATGCGTAGAAGGCCCCCAAAAAATCAGAAAGGATGGGACGATAAAAAATTTAAGGGAAAAGGCTACTTGTTCAACAAGCCTGACACCACAAAAACAACCCCAATGAAGGTGGTCCCCAGGTGGGAGGAAGACTGGCACACTTTCTTCCAGCCTGGGAAAGAATATCAGGGAGTCTATGGACCCTAAATATAATAAAAACAGGGCTGAAACTAATTTTTCATGCAATACCGTCTCGTCACTTTGTCATGACACCGCAGAGGAAAGCAGAAGCCGAACAGCTCAGCCTTCAAAAGGAGATACAAATGCTTTTAGCAAAGAATGTCCTACAGGAGGTCCCAAGCCAGGAGAAAGGCATCAGTTTCTACTCTCCTCTGTTTCTTCGGATGAAACCGGATGGAACTTACAGGACATTAATAAATTTAAAAAAATTGAATCAGTACCTAGTGACGGAGAGTTTCAAGATGGAAACAATAAAGACATGTGTGAGAACGCTTTATCCGTTTTGTTTTATGACTGTCATCGATCTAAAGGACGCATACTACCATGTGCCCATACACCCAGACTACCAGAGATTTCTCAGAGTGGCAGTATTAATGCAGGGAGAGTTAAAGCACTACCAATACAGGGCTCTTCCTTTTGGTCTAGCCATAGCCCCGAGGGTATTCACGAAGTTGATGACAGAGGTCATGGCTCACATAAGAGAGCAAAACATATTAATAGTTCCTTATTTGGACGACCTCCTGGTAGTTGGCAAAACTCCCCTCCACTGCACTCAACAATTAAACAAAGTAATGACATCCCTGACAAATCTAGGTTGGATGTTGAACCTAGCAAAGTCAAGAATCATTCCAACCCAAGTACAACAAATACTTGGGGTTAATAATAGACTCAAACCGGCAAGAATGCCGCCTTCCAGGGGAAAAAGTTTCAAATATGGTCCAACTGATAGAACAACTCAGGAAGTCTCCAGTAGTAACTCTACGCAAAGCAATGTCCATACTGAGATGGATGACAGCTTGTCTACCAGCGGTCCAATGGGCCCAGAGTCACACCAGAGACCTCCAGTGGGAGATCTTAGAAGCAGATTCTATGTTAAAAGGGGATTTAGAAAAGCACTTAAAAATCTCCTTGCAAACAATACATTCCCTAGCTTGGTGGGTGGATCCACACAATCTAACCAGGGGTGTTCCATGGGTATGGCCAACATCTATAACCCTAACCACCGACGCGAGTCCTTGGGGTTGGGGGGCTCATGTGGACAACCAGGTTGCTCAAGGGCCATGGTCGGAAGAGGAAAAACTAGGTTCTTCCAATTTGAAAGAACTTCTAGCGGTAAAATATGCACTCATCCACTTCCTACACTCCCTCCATTCCCATCACGTCAGGGTATTATCGGACAACAAGGTGGTGGTGGCCTACTTGAATCACCAGGGGGGCACGAGATCCCGTATGCTGATGGAAGTAACAAAATCCATCCTATTATTAGCAGAGGCCAATCTGTTGTCACTGTCAGCCCTTCACATCAAAGGGACGGACAACCAAACTGCAGATTTTCTAAGCCGAACACAACTCAAACAGGGAGAGTGGGAGTTGAATCAGGCAGTCTACAACCACATAGTACAATTGTGGGGTCTTCCAGAAATAGATTTATTTGCGAACAACCAGAACCGAAAGACTCAGGCCTTTTGTTCAATAGACCCACGCGGGAACCCAGTAGCCCTAGATGCATTTTCAATTCCATGGAATTTTCGTCTAGCCTATGTGTTTCCCCCAATAGCGCTAATTCCTTTAGTGTTGAAAAAAATCAGAGAGGACGGAGCAAGAGTCATCATGATAGCTCCTTTCTGGCCAAAGAGGGCATGGTTTCCATGGCTAAGGATAATGTCCATAACAGATCCCTGGGTCCTTCCAGAAATTCCGAACCTGCTGTATCAGGGGCCGGTAAATCACCCCCAAGTAAAGAACTTGCATATAATGGCTTGGAATTTGAAAGGAGCCTTCTAATCAAGAGAGGGTTCTCTTCAAATCTAGTCTCCACTCTCCTGCTAAGTAGAAAGCCAGTGACTACTTGAGGGTATGTTGCTTTTTTCTTCCGCGATGCGATTTTTTCGCGGAAAAAAATGCAACATTTGCACAAAAAATGCGGAATACACTGTAAATAATAGGAGGCATATGTTAGCGGTTTTTTTCGCGTTTTTATCACGTTTTTATAGCGAAAAAAACGCAAAAAATACTGAACGTGTGCACATGGCCTTAAAGTCCAGGTAGCAGCTTTGGGTGCCCTGTACAACTGTGATTTAGCGGGGGAATCGCTGGGTAAAAAGATTCATTAAGGCCTCGACCAGATCTAGACCAGAGGTACACCATACTACACCTCCCTGGGATTTAAATTTAGTCCTCTGTGCACTGACTAAAGCACCTTTTGAGCCACTGTCACAAGCCTCTTTAAAAATAATATATATATAATATATTTAAAACCTCCCTTCTGGTGGCGCTAACGTCGGCACGGAGGATTAGTGACATGCAGGCCCTATCAGCGTATCCACCTCTGACACGCATACTAGATGACAGATTAATCCTTAAAATAGATCCATCCTACCTTCCTAAAGTAGCATCACATTTTCATAGATCTCAAGAGATCTCGCTACCCTCCTTCTGTCCAAACCCCAGAAATGAGAAAGAGGAACATCTACACACACTAGACGTTAAGAGATGTTTAGTCCAATACCTAGCGGCCACAAGAGACTATAGGAAGGATAGGGCTCTGTTTGTGTGTTTCCAGGGTCCAAATAAAGGGCATAAAGCATGGAAGGCCACTCTTGCGAGATGGATAAGGGACGCCATCATCCTCTCGTATTCATCAAGTAATGAGGACATTCCAGAGGAAGTCAGAGCTCATTCAACCAGATCGGTTGCGACCTCCTGGGCAGAGAGAGCAGGAGCATTAATCGAACAGATATGTAATGTAGGGCGGCCACTTGGTCGTCTCCTTCCACATTTTTTAAGCACTACCAATTAGACTTGACCCCATCTTCAGACCTCACTTTCGGTAGAAGGGTTCTAGAGGCAGTGGTCCCTCCCTAATGTACATCTATGAAATTCTCTCTGTGGTGCCGTCATGGGGGTAAGAGAATATCGTAGTTTCTTACCGATAACGGTATTTCTCTGATCCCATGACGGCACCCGTACATTCCCTCCCTTCACGTGTGAGTGTGAACACTAGAGTTAGTCTTAATACTTAGTCACGCGGTGACTCTGATAAGTTAAAATTAAAAAGTTTTGTTTGATAACGTTTAAGTTACAGCTGTAGTCCTGTTAAGGCTCTGTAAACCAACTGATGTGGGAGAGAGGTACCGCCTCTTTCACCTGTAGGTTTCCTGTCCCTGAGGGCGGATCCCTCTCTCCGTGGTGCCGTCATGGGATCAGAGACATACCGTTATCGGTAAGTAACTACGATAATATATATATATATACATATACACACACACACACACAAATACATACATACATACATACAAAAGTCCAAAAGTAGGTGGACAGTATGTGTAATAGGGTTATGAGGGGGGAGATTTATCAAACATGGTGTAAAGTGAAACTGACTCAGTTGCCCTTGGCAACCAATCAGATTCCACTATTCATTCTTCACAGACTCTTTGGAAAATGAAAAATTACACATGCTGCCCACCTACTTTTGGACCACCCTGTATGTGTATGTATGTATGCATGCATGCACGTATATATATATTGTATATATATATATACAGGGTGGAGCGCGGTAATTTGCTTTTTTGCACTGCATGCTGTGGCGGCACTGTTGGTCGAAGAGAGGGGAGAGTGGGTGTGGCTTACAGTGGCTGATGGGAGATTTGTATTCCTCCGCCTTTCAGTTGCCATCATGCAGTGGACACGTGAGGAGAGGTCATTTTGTGTTGAAGCGTATTTTTCAAATGCCCACTCGATCATTGCAGTGCAGCGTGCTTTTCGTTTACAATTCGCTGTTCCTCCACGCGGACGTGTTCCTGGACGGCAATCAATTGTAAATTGGGTGAATGCATTCAGAACAGCAGGGAATGTGTCATGTGTATGAAAGGGACCTGAGAGAAGGATTACAACACCACAAAACATCGAGAGAGTTAGAGCAGCAGTACTGCAATCTCCGAAACGCTCTGCTCGGAAGCAATCATTTGCTCTTGGCATTTCAAGACGTTCTCTCCACCGGATTCTTCATGATGAACTGAATTTTCACCCGTATAAAATGTGCGTGGTCCAACAATTGTCAGCACGGGACTATTTGACACGGCGGACCTCTTGTGAAGACATGTTAGCAACGATACCCCGTGACGCAATTGTGTTTTTTTCTGATGAGGCACATTTTCACCTCAGTGGGTGTGTAAACAAACAAAATATGCGTTACTGGAGTGAAACAAACCCCAGAGAAGTTCACGAGAGACCTCTGCATTCGGACCGCGTCACTGTGTGGTGCGCCATATCACGAGTAGGCATCATTGGTCTTTACTTTTTTCAGGATAACGGTCGTGCCATAACTGTGAACTCCGAACGGTACTTGTCTATGATACAGGATTATTTTCAGCCGGCTCTTGAGGCAATGGAACTAGAGGATACATGGTTCCAACAGGATGGTGCCACTGCACACACAGCGAGGGTTACCATGAATTGTTTGAGGCAAATGTTTCCTGGACAGCTTATCTCTTTGAGGGGAGATGTGAACTGGCCAGCACGCTCACCAGATTTAGCCCCATGCGATTTTTTCCTTTGGGGTTACCTGAAGTCTAAGGTGTATATCAACCGTCCCAACACCTTGGAAGACCTAAGGAACAATATTGAAGCTGAAATTGGCAGAATACCAGTGGACATGCTTGTTAGAGTTCATGAAAACTTCAGAAAACGTATGCAGCAGTGTGTGGATAGCGAAGGTCGACATTTGCCAGATACACTATTTAAAACCATGTAATTTAAAAAT
Organism: Ranitomeya variabilis; assembly: GCF_051348905.1. Classification (NCBI taxonomy): domain Eukaryota; kingdom Metazoa; phylum Chordata; class Amphibia; order Anura; family Dendrobatidae; genus Ranitomeya; species Ranitomeya variabilis. The sequence goes on from NC_135232.1 coordinate 671,819,287, forward strand.
TCCATTACTGTTCAGTATAATTAAAATATAAAATAAATTTTTCTAATGATCATAATTTTTTTATTTCATTCCCAAATCAGCAAATTACCGCGCTCCACCCTGTACATACACACACACACATACATATACACACACACACACACACATACATTATAGATACATATATTATTAATTTCTGTCCTGTTTTTTTAAATCCTTTTCACAAGTTAAAAGAGAACAAACATGTAAAATTGCAATACAACTGACCAAGTCTTGAAAGTTCCAATTGCTTCTAAGTTTACTACTATAAGGCTACTTTCACACTAGCGTCGTGCACTGCACGTCGCTATGTGTCGTTTTGTAGAAAACTAGTGCTTGCTAGTGTAGTGCTTGCAGGATGCGTTTTTCCTCCATAGACTTGCATTAGCGACGCAGTGCGACGCATTCACACACGTCGCAACCGTCGTGCGACGGTTGCGTCGGTCCGTCGCCACCAAAAAACGTTGCATGTAACGTTTTTTGGTGCGTCGTGACTGTCTGGAACTCCGCCCCCGCCTCCCCGCACATCACAATGGGGCAGCGGATGCGCTGAAAAACAGCATCCGCTGCCCCCGTTGTGCGGCGCTTGCACAGTATGCGTCGGTACGTTGCATTGCGACGTGCGTCGTACGACGCTAGTGTGAAAGTAGCCTAACAGTGACACAAACGTGGCCATAAAGAACTTCTGCCCATTAGTGAGTAAGTTAATTTATTGGTTAGCAGTTTGTCTTGGGAGAGCAGTGTGCGTCTTTAACGGTGTAGCTTTCTATGTCTCACGCATAATAGATTTCCACCCACCTTGCAATGTCAGGCCTCCATGGGATTAAAAATGTTCTTTAAAAAGCCATTATTACTATTAACACTTCTGACTCCTATTGAGATGTGGGCGAAGTTTCAATATGATTTTGTGCATGCTGATGATGTAATTTTTAATAGGTTTTTTTTTTGCATCATCTGGGGAAAATTATATCACCAGAAATAATCTGTTCTTTTAATGCTAAGAGTTCTCAAACTATATTTCATGCAATAAGCAAGAAAAAAAACAAGCTGGGAAGAGAATATAAGGCAGGAGTACTGCAAAAATAGTTAGAATATTTGCCAGTGTCATACAGCCGGCCTTCCCCTAGGATTGGTCATCTAAGTCTGATTGGTGGGGGTGCTGCTCCCGCCACCTCTGCCGATCCGCTGTTCCCTGTCTCGGTGTTGTCCAGAACTGTTTAGTTGTGGACCTGCACAGCTCCATTGATGGAATTGTGGTGGCGGCCGGGTACTGCGCATCTGCCCCCTATAGGTTTGGTTACCTGGCCGTGGCCACTATACAGTCAACAGAACTGTGCCGTGCAGCTCCGGAAATGAGCAGTTCTGACCGTGACTAACACTGGAAACAGCTGATCGGTGGGGGTGCCTGATCTTGCACCCCTCACAGATTAGACATTGATGACCTATCCTATAAAAAGCCATCAGTGATAAAGTCCCTGGCAACCCCTTTAAGTATGTATGAGCTCACGGAAAACAATACCAGACTCAAGTGAACAGCGGCTTTTACACCTGACAAAAAAATGAGACATTTATGGAAAGTGACAGGTCCTATTTAAAGGGGTTGTCCTGGACTTCAGCATTGATGGCCTTTCCTTAAATTAGGTCATCAATGTCTGATTGGTGGGGGTGCAACATCTGGCACCCCTGCCGATCAGCTGTTCCTGGTATCCGTGGTGGCCAGAACTATACAGTTCTGTTGAATGAATAGTGGCCGCGGCCGAGTACTGCACATCCACTCCCTATTGATTTGATTAGGGGGCGGATGTGCAGTACCCGGCCGCGGCCACTATCGGTCACCGAGCAGCTCTGGCAGCCACCAACACCATGCTTGATCGTTGGGGTGCCGGGTGTCGCACACCCACCGATCAGACATTGATCCTATTTAAGGAAAGGCCATCCGTTATAAAGGTCCTGGACAACCCCTTTAAGTAAGTCTATACACACACAATACCAGAGATGAGGATTACTAGTGAAATAACCATTTTACTATAACCCCAAGCACCTGTTACATGGTAACCCTGGGCACTGGTCTTCTAGGTGGCATCCACAGAGAAGAGATGTACAGACAAGAAGTTCCTGCAATCTCCGTTCTCTGGCACATTGTAAATACATTGACTTTTTTATTTAATGAGGAGCAGAAGCCGGTCTGACTGCACAGCAGATGCTCTCATTACGGCTCATTTCTGATCATCTCGTCTTTAGATCTTTCAGCTACATCTCACTAAAAATAAAAAAAGATGCTTGCACAGCTTGTCCTAGCCGTAACGTCCGCAGGAAGAGGCACAGGTGGGTACATTACTTACAGCTCATCCAGGCAGTCCGGCGGCTGCTTCAATCTATTTCCAGCAAGGAGGTAGCTGTAGATTTCAGAATTCTCAATGCCGGCGTAAGGGGTTTGTCCCAGTGTGACTATCTCCCAAAGGGAGACCCCAAATGCCCACTAGAAAAGAAGTAGCATAGGAAACGGTTACAAGCGTCCTTATCATTCGGGTACACAAATACAAAAAGCATTTTCCTTCCGCCATTATAGATCCAGGACGGGTGGTCATACAGCTTTCCTTGATAAAAAAGACAACATTGTAAACGAAGCTCCGAAAAGCTGGGCAATAACCCTTTTTCCTCTTGTATTGGTAGCAATTTTGGTTTACATCAAACTAATACATGGAGCAATAGAATTTTTGACAAATTGATAAAAGAAATCACAATCTCCAAAAACATCGCCACACCTGTCCACGGGCTGTCTCTGGTATTGCATGTCAGTCACACTGTGTACAGATGTGGCATTGTTTGTGGGAGGGAGGGCAGACATGTTTTTTTTTAATCCCATCGATACCTATAGAGCGCATATGCAATGGAAAACATTTTTTAATAAGTGGACAATACAAGCCATGATTAAAATTTATTTAAAATGTTGATGCAGCAGACAGTTGCAGGAGTGAGATCTGACAAGTCTCTGCAGACATTCTGAGATACCCGATTCCAGTGATGTGCTACCTGCTGGCCTGCTTGGTAAAGCTTTCATAAAATCCCTGTTTTCTCTGCTGTAGATGTAGCAGTGCTCAAATGCTGAGCTGTGTATAACCCCGCCCACCCCACTGATTGGTCAATTCCTCTGTACATCATCAGCAAACTTCCAATCAGTGGTGGGGGCGGAGTTACACAGATTACCTGGACTGCCTGGCATGTGACACCTAGTCCTCTAGTCATAATCTCCTGCTGGTAAAACACTACAGCCCAGTAAGTGACACATTGCTGGAATCAGGTTCTCTGACCCTACATTAAGCTGCTCTCAGATTACATAGCAAAACCTGCTGACAGATTCCCTTTTGTGATGATATATAGTGACAATACTAGTGCAAAAACATGAAATAAGAACATTTACACACGGTACATAAAGAAGCATAGTAATAATGTTATTTCTCTCTCCAAAAATACAGTTTTTGTCATGAACATTGTAATTGTACTACATTTCTGAGACGAAGCACCCACCACGTCACTGTATGCAGTATAGACATTGTCTGCCAGACTTTCCAACGCCAGCCATTTTACAGGAAGCTTGGATGCACATCCCTGACGGTAATAGTCGCCGCTGTAGATCTTCTTGGAGAGACCAAAGTCCGCAACACACACAGTCATGTCCTCGTTTAACCTAAAATAAGGAATACCAAAAATCAGCTCAAGGTCCAGATGTAGAAGAATAAGGACTATATAGTTCCCTCCAGCCAGAAGTGCTGCAGCTGTGTAACAAAAAATTAATACTAAACAATGAATATATAAGTGTGGCTGAAAATGGGAATGCTTTTTGTAATAACTTCCATATCAGTTCCCGAGATTGCACTCATTGCCTGAAGCCACCCTGCTCAGGAGTCCCCTAAGGTTAGGATCAGATCAGGTTTCACATTCAAAAACTTCATCAGGGGCTTCAGCCTGAAGCCTTGAAGATGGAATTTGGACATGTCCACGACAAAGACACAGTCCTCAACAATAAAACATGCACCATTGAACTGCATTCGAGCCTACTACCCACCGCAGTCAGTTACCGCTATCATCCGAACGAGAACATCTTTCTTTACAGCAGTTTTTAAAAATTATTATGGTTAACAAACGTTTTCGGTAAGTAAATTAACTATATTCTTACTTTTAGTTCACTGGACTTTGCTCTTATTATTTTAAATGAATTGGTTCAATATACTTTTAAGGCTATGTGCACACGTCAGGATTTTATGCAGAATTTTCCTGAACAAAACCGGACTTTTTCTGCAGGAAATCCACATGCGTTTTTTTTTTGCGTTTTGACGCTTTTTTTGTGCGTTTTTTTCCTGAGCCTCCCAATGCTTTTAATATATTATATATATATATATATATACACACACATATACTGTATATATACACACATACAGTATATATATATATATATATATATATATATATATACACACACACACACACACATACACACACACATATATATATATATTTATATATATATATATATATATATATATATATATATATATATATATATATATATATATTTATAGGTTATAATGGTAAAAAATATTATATATAATAATAATATATAAATAATCTACTGGCTAACACGGTACAAATATATATTTCTTTCCTGATTTTATTGAAGCAGCAACACACAGCCTAGTAAGTGACATCACTGGAATCAGGGTCTCAGCCTCTACTTGCTGCTCTCAGATTACATAGTAAAAATCTGCTGATCGATTGCCTTTAAGAAAGCATTACTTCAAAAGAAAAATATTAGAAGGAGGGAGACCTCACAGACTCCAGAAGGAATTTCCAAATTTCCCAGACAAGGAGCAATTGAAACTGTACTGTAGTTATGGCTTAAAGACTGCAACCTACTAAGGATTTGGAGTGCTGGGGAAAATCAGGCGGCACCCTGTGTGCAAATACAGTATATTGAGAAATTGGAGGTACAAAGAAAAGCCCAAAACTAAAACTCCAGAGAACTTTTCTACAACTGAGGATCCACCTTCCTACCATTCCTAGCAGCCATTTTTACTAAGAGGACATAAAGTCTTTCTTTTCTTCCACAGACACCGAGATTGCTGGTTGCCAAGTAACAGTATAATAACTAGTGTAAAAGTATATTAAAAAGTAGCAAAAGGAAATAAAAAATAGAAATCTTTTTATGGCATAGCTGCAATTTAGCATGGAAAAATAGATGTTTCCAGACAACAGGGTATAAATAGCCTGAGCGAACAGATGAAAACGGTCCCAGATACCGGTAAGAGCGCAGTACATTTGCATGTCGTAATGATAAGCAGAATCTATAGAAGATGTATATGATCAGCATCGCCTGAACATGTCGGCAGTTTGCAATATTTTGGAAGACAAACAAATCTTCATCTTATAAAAATGTCTATGGTTAGAGGGGTTGTCCAGGACTAAATTAGCTTTTTGGCTCATAGGAAAAAAACAACAGACTAGTTATCAACAACCGGTCTATTCTAGTTGGAGTCGGGTTAGGGAATTCACTGACCGCTCCTGCCGGTAATCCTGCTGCTCCACGTCAGCAGAGCAGATCTTCCGGTTTGTTGACAGGCGTGACTGCCACTGTTACGCTGACAGCCAGCTCCCCGCAGTTATGCTGCAGGGAGCAGGCTGTCAATGAGTATGACATCGGCAGTCACGCTCCATCAACAGAGCAAAGAGAAGAGAAGCCGCTGCTCATTCGACATGATGTCAGCAGGAGCCTCAAAATTGCCAGCATAGGGTGGCCGATCTGTGCCGCCAGAGATCTGTGCTGGGCAGAACAGGCAGGTAGTTAGCAACTACCTGCCTGTTCATTTTTTTTCTGTGTGCATAACTAATAAAGTCCTGGATCACCCCTTTAAGGATATAATCTTTTTTTTTTTTTTTTTTTTAAAGCGGTTTTGAGTACTGGTTTATAAGAAGGCCATACCTGAACCTGTGGACGCACAAGAGAGGAAACCATGGTAAAAAAGGGAAGTAGAGGTCGGCTGTGCCAAGAAAGGTCATCAAACTTGGGCTTATTTGGTTTAGAAAAAAAGAGCTTATAAATGATCTGATTACAATGTACAAATAAACTGATCAGCCATAACATTAAAACCTGTCGTGATGCCTGACCTATCATGGCATGACTATATCCCTGCCCGTCAATGACACCAGAAAATCAATGTTATCCACCAAATCGGTCAGTGGTTTTAATGCTATGGCTGAAAGGTGAATATGAATTGGCAATACAGAGAGCTTTCTGATGATCATTTATATCCAGGTCAGTAACCACGACAAGGAGGAATCCTGTACATCTAGACTGAAGGAAGAGTGCAGTTTATGCGTAGTCAGGACTTTCTGGTGCACGACCACAAGTATGCAATTTGCATACATGCTGTCACGTGCCGACTAGACGTGCATAGGCTCCCTCAATACAAGTCTAGTTGGAATTTGGCCGGAAGTATGCAAATCGCATACTTGCAATCAAACGACCGCCCGCTCCTGGCCCCAGACAATACCAACAACGTGTTCTGTGCGCTATGAGGATTCACAAGTCTGCGGTCACTTAGATTAACTGCAGACTTGTACACCAATCCCGGACAACCCATTTATCTATGTAACTATGTTCCAAAACAGTGATTTCAAACCCTTATGTCTCCAGCTGTAGCATAACTACAACTCCTAGCATCTCCTGACCACCAAAAGATGAAGAAAACTGCTCCATTAGTTAAAATCAAAGGAGCGACTGTAAATCTGCACCCACTGAATGCTTTATTAAGGTGGTCTCACATCATGGACCCCTGGTATTTGAATGCCTGCCATATAATGCCACTTCTCCTGCAGTGGCCACTTTAGGGAGAATGTTTAACTTTAACGGATTGTCCAGAAAGTTATGTATTGGTGACTAATTCTTAAAACAGATGATCAATATCAGATTAGTGGGGGGTCAGACACCCGGCACCCCTCACATACTGTTTACAACACACTGTTTTCTTATGGGTCTCTATAAGACAACTCTCTGAAAGCCTCCAATTTACTGAAAAGGCCCTGGCCTCTTCATTAGTATAATAAGCAACATTTAGAACCTATCCAGATGATAATTGTATGGTCACTGAGGGTCCAACTACTAAAACCCCCACCAATTTCAAGGATGGAAGGCTCATATCACCTGTGTGAATGGAGCATTGGGGAGCATGTGTGGCCACTGCTCCAGTGCTTGCACATGCTCACTACTACTCTATTCACACAAAGGACTTTTGGATTCCCATTTTCATGATCGGGGAGGTTCCAATGATCAGACCCGCAGCAATAATACATTCATACCCATGGTCATTTTCTAAATGCCATAATTCACAGTAAGTAAAGTTTGTTCTGGAATTAAAATGATAAATCAGCAATCAGCTTTCAACTGTTACCTGGCCTTCCATAAATGAGGCACACCACATCTTCCTTTTAGCAAAAACCACTTCCCCACTCGCTGGCAATTGGAACGACTTATTGGATTCTAGATGAACTGAAAGTCTCTGTGGGCACTGGGTCTGTACAGGAGGGCAGTAATGGTACACCGGCATGGATTGGCGTTAGTATGGCACCATTTGGGTAATATTTGGCTCTTTGTGGGCACAGTGTAGAAATATGTGGTC